>NW_015506207.1:34475-35073 GCF_001515645.1 Sinocyclocheilus grahami | reverse complement strand
TTTTTTTAACATAAAACTGCGTAAACACATCGCATTAAACCAAATACACAAAATAAGGTTATTTTTAGGAACTCCATATGACCCCTTTAAGGACCTATCAGTGCCATCTAGAGTTTCATAATAACTTTGCATATCTGCACTTTGCAGACTGATGGTGTAGTCATGTGCATTTTGTTCATTAATGCTCAAGGACCCTAATGGAAAAAATGCACATAACTACACCTAGCGTTCTTTGGACTCACTTTGTGGGTTATCTTTTTAATCTTAAAGGGTCATAGCTATATTTCACTCATTCACTTGTATAATCATACAAACATTAAACAAGGGTAAATTCAAAGGACATTTTCAAAGAAATTATGCTGCTTTCAAAACATTTAAAATGGCAAAATACAAAGTTAACGCTTACCAAAAGCTAAATGAAAGTCATTTGACTTTGTGAGGAAAAATTAGTCACTTCCATATAAGGAACAATGACATACTGAACTGAAAGATTGATATTATTTTATGGTTTCTATACCAGATTCCTTCAGGAGATATTTGTTTTGTCTGATTTTTACGGAGGGAACACAGGAAGCGTGCGGATCCATCTGCAAGGCTT
>NW_015506207.1:32013-32766 GCF_001515645.1 Sinocyclocheilus grahami | reverse complement strand
AAGAGTGTGAAATACTCTGATAGTCCACTAACAATTAAAAATGGCATCTAATAAATTTGTCACCACTTGGGAATCCAGGTCAAATTAATTGCATGTTAGAGCATGTCAACAGTTGACCTGATCCCCAGTTGATCCAGTACACTGGCAATCTATAAAATGCACAAAACAAGTTTAAAATACTTTCTAATATTCCAGGAAACTTCACATTTTGGATGACTTGAAAACAAAGATAAACACTCTGAACTTAGATTTTGACAGAAAGCATCGGATGCTCACTGGTCAAGTAAAGAAACTCAGTATCATTACTGATGAACTGGAATCCACACACAAGAACACTACAGTGGGCAGTTTGACAGGAGCAGCAATGGGAGCAGCTGGAGGAATCGCATCCATAGTGGGTCTGGCTGTGGCCCCGGTCACATTAGGTGTTTCTTTAGCTCTTACTGCTGTTGGTGGTGTTGTTGGAGTAGCTTGAGGAGCAACAGGTACAATATGCAACATCATTAACGACACCCAGCAGAAACACCTACGTGAGACTATTGAGAAGATCACCAGTGATTTCCAGAACACCATCAATGCAATGTTTGAGAATGTGAGTACAATTATTAATAGCACAGAAGACATTCAACAGCTGGTGCAGCAGGAGATGAATTATTAAATACCAGCAAGGATGATCCAGGCAGGTGTGGATAAAGTTAGAGGCGTCTCAGCCATTTTAGGACTCCTTAAAGCTGAAATGCCCACAAATAGTGA
>NW_015506207.1:30489-31631 GCF_001515645.1 Sinocyclocheilus grahami | reverse complement strand
AATGTATGGATAGAGTGCAAAGATTGATAAGTGCAAGTGACTGAGTTGGATGTCACTATGGGCATTATCTTATGAAAGATAAACTGAAGTTTCCTGGAAGTAATAAGGTAACCTTATTCTAGGTTCAACAAATAAAAAAATATATATTTGTTATTAACTGACATCAGTTTATAGAATCTAATGCAAATTAAATAATCATAGACTGACAATACACTAATGCCAATGGTTTCTTGAAAAAGGTTTGGAAAGAGTGATATATTTACGTTTCGCCTGGTCATGTGCTGAGTCTGAGCGGCGACGTCTTCCACTTGTTGTTGCAGTGGAAGGAAAGGAGTTGGATCCCTTTCACAGTCTTGAAAACGAAGCACTGGTGGACGATGAACTCCTGAGCACAGAGAAGGTTCTTTGTTCTGGAACACACAAACCGGAGCCTTGAAGGTGAAGGTTCTGAAGTCTGTACAGATGATCCGGAATACCTGGAACATACAGGAGGGAGGATCATTGACATTGACTCTCTGAAGTTGATGCAGAAGATCCTGGCAGTTTGGAACTCACAAACAGAGGATCACTGAAGAAATGATTCTGAAGTCGTTGCGGAAGATTAGGGGGCACTAAGCAGTTTCCAAACTTCCCAAACTCACTTCTTGGAGAACTTCCTTGTTTCTCTGGCAGAGCAATTTAGCAGCTTAGCTCTTGGCTTAGCAGTAGACCACACCACTTAGAAGCTAACTTAGCAACAACATCTTAGCACGCTTCTTTGTCTTGAAGAGAACCTTTTTATTCCTCCGGATTTGCAAGTTGGCGCCTTTCAGTTCCAGCATTTTGATTGGCCGATGCCGTCAGAGATGGCCATGGTGTGGCCTTTCTGATATGAGGTCTATTTGCATAGCTTGAAGTCCACATTTATAACAATGTCAAACAAGATGTCATACTTAATAAAATAGGCTGTAGATCCTAATATGGTGTAATATCTCATCTGTATTCCCTACCACTAGTGTTGCTTTCGTCAACGAAAATTATGACTAAATATCGTCGTCAACTAACATTTATCACGTGACGAAAACGAGACGAGACGAAAATGCTGGTCATGTGACGATGACGATAATTAAATATACAATGCAATATCGTTGACGAATAAAAAC
>NW_015506207.1:29573-30367 GCF_001515645.1 Sinocyclocheilus grahami | reverse complement strand
CGAAATGTTATAACGTTATTTCGTCTCGTTATTATTATTATTTTGCAGTATTTCTGTTTCCTGTGTCTCGCTTCAGGGGCTGCATCAGGTTCCTCAAGCCCCACTCGCGGAATTATTTAGACCAGTGTTTCCCAACTGGGGTGCTGCGTCTATCGAGAGCAGGGGTGCCGTGTAAAAAAATCATTTTTTTATATTTTTAAATTGCTAAAATGTTCAAGAAAGCAGCTATTATATAATATCCATTTCTAATGCCGCCAATAATTAGAGATGCACAGAAATTCCGGCTGCCGAAAATGAGTTAACCGCTCAGGATTCACTTGTGTGTGTATGTGTGTGTTATCCCGCTCTATTTGTGTGTGTATTATCCATAGACTGTATGGTATTATCCCGCTCTGTGCGCGTGTGTGCTCCGCTCAGTCGCTCGCGGCCCATGTGACTGCTCCATTCATATAATAATAATAGCTTTCTAGGATTAAACATTATTTGGATAATTGGTAAAAAAAAAATAAAAAAAAATCTCTTAACCCTACTGTTGTGTGTTAGACCTACCTAAAAAACTAAAAAGCAATTCATTTAATTTGTAGGCCTAGCGTGATTTTTTAAATTTGTGCTATCATTAGTAATTTCTTTATTTGTTCTTATTTTATTATTAACTGCTTAGCTTCCTTGTCATTTTTTATTCAATTCAAAGTTTTAAATCAAGCTTGTGCTACTGCAACGAATCTCTTAATAGCCCTACAAAAATACAATGAGTGAGCAAAACTTTGTTTAATTACCATTATAACTATCTCACA
>NW_015506207.1:28920-29455 GCF_001515645.1 Sinocyclocheilus grahami | reverse complement strand
CAAAATTGCGACAAGACGTCATACTTAATAAAATAGGCTGTAGATTCTAATATGGTGTAATATCTCATCTGTATTTCCTACCACTAGATGGCAGACATGTAGTACTTCGTTTCTAGACCAAAATGACGTCATGTTCCTATTCAAAGTGTTTGAGCAAATAGCAGAGCAAGTGAGCTATCGTGTCATTGATGCAAAAGCAGTTCAGTTCAGAGCGTCTGAGTAAATTGTGAGATTTGTGAGAGAAAATCGCCAAATGGCTAATAAAAAGTTGTACCGTGAGGATGTGTTGCAAATGTTATTCACCAATTCTGACTCTGAAGGGGAATATTTGCCTTTTGGAAATGACAATTGGTCGTCTAATGATCGCGCTTCTCCCGGTACATCTTTGCAGCACAATGGTGCCGCCGTGCAAGGCGAGAGTGTTCACGAAGCACAACCGAGTGATGATTTCGACCCTTTGCCCAACGGGGATGGGGGTGGCAGGGCAATATCTATTATTTCCTGAATATTACTGATGAAATGATCAAAAAGTAGG
>NW_015506207.1:28394-28793 GCF_001515645.1 Sinocyclocheilus grahami | reverse complement strand
GATGTGGTAGAGGCAGCAGGGGTGATCTGGCTCTAAATAGGGCTGGAAATAGCGATGCCAATGGTGGCTGTTTTTTTTTTTGAGAAATTAAGAAGTGTATCAGGACTGGATCAAACGCTTTGATGAGCCTGTTGGTTATATAGGAGAGAAAAATTTGACCAGTGCTGCACCCTTACAAAGGACAGGTGCAGTCAGTGTCGGGTAGGTCTGTGCGCTGTGCCATGCAATGAGAGGTACCATACTCTCAAGAACTAGTAGTAATATAGTAATAATTTAGTACTTTCTCTTGTTTTATTGTTGGTTTCCTCTTTTCTGATCATTTGGAATGAGGATAAAAAGACAAAAAAAAACCCCGCAAATAAGTTCAAACATCAGTTCAATATCTACTATTTCCTGAAT
>NW_015506207.1:26564-28243 GCF_001515645.1 Sinocyclocheilus grahami | reverse complement strand
GATGTGGTAGAGGCAGCAGGGGTGATCTGGCTCTAAATAGGGCTGAAAAAAGCGATGCCAATGGTGGCTGGGTTTATTTGAGAAATTAAGAAGTGTTTCAGGACTGGATCAAACGCCATGCAATGAGAGGTGCCATACTCTCAAGAACTATAAACTGTGTCACCTAGATACCTGATTAGGCAGATAGCTGGTCAACTGATCAAAAAATAGGCACATGCATTTTACTATGGCACAGTAATATAGTCATAATTTACTAATAGTTTTACTGTTGGTTTCCTCTTTTCTGATCATTTGGAATGAGGATAAAAAGACAAAAAAAACCTGCAAATAAGTTCAAACATCAATTCAATATCTACTATTTCCTGAATATTATGAAATTCAAGATGGCCGCCCCTGATGACGTCATAATATGCATATCTACAGTGGATCTAAAATATGAATAGTTAATTATAACTAGTTATGGTTAATTATTCATATTTCCCATGAGCTAATCCGCTACACCCTTTCAAGCCACAAGCTTTTGAAATCTGTCAAAATCCAGCATGTTTTCCAAAAAACCCTGGCGCCTAAAGGGTTAAAGGTTTTCCTATGCATTATTCACTTTCCAAACCAATTCCAGATTAACCTACACATTGTGCTGAAAATATGAAGACCAAACATCAATGGGTAATGCTGAGCATTGACCCATGCATTCATACTGTATATACAGTATATACCTTAATATGTAATGTAGCATACCTTGTTGTATCGCACAAAGCACTTATTAAGTATATACAGTTCTGTAAATTGTTATGAGGAATGTTTAGTCAATTGTGTGTCCATTTTTATGTGAATGCATGTGAAGATGTGTTTTTCTACTTAAACTCAAATGGATACCTGGACAATTTTCAATCTGGTTTCCGACCGCATCACAGCACTGAGTCCGCGCTCATAAAGATAATAAATGATATTCGCTATAATTCTGATTCTGGCAGAATATCAGTGCTGGTACTACTAGATCTCAGTGCTGCATTTGACACTGTCGATCATAACATACTTCTAGAGAGACTGGAAAACTGGTTCGGGCTTTCTGGGATGGTAATCAAATGGTTCAGGTCATACTTAGAAGGGAGAGGTTATTATGTGAGTATAGGAGAGCATAAGTCTAAGTGGACTTCAATGATATGCGGAGTCCCACAAGGCTCAATTCTTGCACCACTTTTGTTTAGCCTGTATATGCTCCCACTAAGTCAAATAATGAAAAAGAACCGAATTGCCTATCACAGCTATGCAGATGACACCCAGATTTACCTAGCCTTATCTCCAAATGACTACAGCCCCACTGACTCCCTCTGCCAATGCATTGATGAAATTAACAGTTGGATGTGCCAGAACTTTCTTCAGTTAAACAAGGAGAAAACTGAAGTCATTGGATTTGGAAACAAAGATGTTAGATGTTCTAAGAAGAATTAGATGTTTTGTTTCCAATCAAGACTTAGAGAAACTTGTTCATGCCTTTATCACAAGCAGGGTGGATTATTGTAATGGTCTCCTCACCGGCCTTCCCAAGAAGACCATTAGACAGCTGCAGCTCATCCAGAACACTGCTGCCAGAATTCTGACTAGAACCAGAAAACCGGAGCATATCACACCAGTCCTCAGATCCTTACACTGACTTCCAGTTACATTTAGGATTGATT
>NW_015506207.1:15332-26486 GCF_001515645.1 Sinocyclocheilus grahami | reverse complement strand
TAAACATTAGCCACATTTAAATCTAGACTTAAAACTCATCTGTTTAGCTGTGCATTTATCGAATGAGCACTGTCCGAACTGACTGCACTGTATTTTATGTATAATCTTTTTCTATTTTTAACTGTTTTAATTGAATCATAAATCAATTTTTAAATAATTAAAAAAAAAATTAAATTCTTTGTCTTATTGTTGTCATTATTTTTATGATAAATTTATTTCCTTTTATGTAAAGCACTTTGAATTACCATTGTGTATGAAATCTGCTATATAAATAAACTTGCCTTGCCTAAAACCGGTTTGGGTTTGCGTTTCCCAAAAGCATCCTAAGCTTAAAGGGGTCATCGGATGCCCATTTTCCACAAGTTGATATGATTCTTTAGGGTCTTAATGAAAAGTCTATAACATACTTTGGTTAAAATTTCTCACTGGTAGTGTAAAACAATACCCTTTTTACCCTGTCAAAAACAGCTCTTTTCAGAGCAAGTCGTATTGTTGCATTCAGCTTTAAATGCAAATGAGCTCTGCTGAGCTCTCTTCAGCGGCTCAGATGTCGGGAGTAAATGACGACTGCTATGTTCAATATTACATCCAACAACAGAACACCTCAATCGCTTAGGAGTCATTCTTGTCTACATCTGCTCCAGCATCGAAACAATGGCGGACTGATGACAGTTCACTCAGGGCAGGTCTAAGGTAAGACACTAGTGTCAATCAACAATCGTGGCAGCAACATCGTGCGAGTGACATCATACAGACAAGAAGCTGAGATCGACTTGATTTGAGAAAGGGGTTAAGATTTTAGTAGATTAAAAGAAAACCACTAGGTGGATTTTTATCATTATAGGGTGGTAGTGTACACACACTGCCAACACACAATTATGTTCAAACAACTTGTAAAAGTGCATGTCGCATCCGATGACCCCTTTAAGTACACCGTAGACCCATTGAAACCATTGGAGCTACATCAACTTAAGCTCACAATGCTTTTGGGAAATGCAGCCCTGGTCAGTCTGAGGTAGTGAGTGATCGTTCACATTTAGGTTTCAAGAATGAAGAACTGTGATCAGTGAAAGACCACATGGTGATTGGATCAGTCTTTGATCCATGCAATGCTGACATCCTTATCCTTCCACAAATGATAAGTTTGAGGGAAACTAAGGCAGTTACTTCATGGGGGTTACTGTATGTTAATGTTAATCCCCCTCTCCACAAGAGGTAGTGTTATCTTAAAACAAAAGGCATCATTTGTTGTCCACGGAAACTGATAACATCAAAATATAACTTTCCATGCGTTGGATGGAAAGGAGTCTTGACCGCTGTTCATTACATAGGTTATGATCAGTGATCATATCATTTACAAAGAGCGCTTTCGTAGAAAGGGAACTGATATTCAATAAGCCAAGCCTCTTCATTTGTTTCTTTGTATTATATAAATTTTTTATTTGTTGAACATCAATTAAATTGTTACTCTTAAATTGGTTTGGATGTTTTTTGTATTTTCTAGTTCAGGGAACAGACACAGTCTCTGTAGTATGATATCTAGGTGAAAGAGTCTCTATGTGCTGAGAATTAACTGATTTCTGTAATGTGAGGCGGCTAGCAGACAGTCAGTTTAGCCAGTCTGTCTGCTTCCTGACCTGGGCCCCAGTTAGTCAAGTACAAACTCTAAGACTATGTGCCATATTTCTAGACAGAAGAGCGGCATCACCCCAGGAGGGATGAAGACCATCTCTTTTCAACAGGTCAGGTCTGCCCCCAAAAAATCGTCCAATTCTCTATGAAACTATAGCTATATTATTCTGCGGGCACCACTTAAACATCCAGCCATTAAGTGACGAACATCATTAGCACCGACGTGAATAACAATCGTACTGAATTTACGTTTAGCATTAGCCAGCACTTTCAAATTTGCCAAGATGTCAGGCACTCTGGCTCCCGGTAAACATTGGACTATGGTGGCTGGTGTCTCTATTTTCACGTTCTGTACAATAGAATTGCCAATAACTAGAGCACTTTGATCAGGTTTCTCAGTGGGTGCGTCACTGAGTGGGTAGCAGTGGTCCACTGATATATCGGCCGATATGTTTTTCTGCTTGGCCGATGTGTTCGAGGCGGGGCTTTTATTTTGACAGCGCGCCTGAGCAGACAGTGCCAGTGTTGCCAAGTCCGCGGTTTTCCCATGGAATTGGGCTATTTTAACACTGTTGCCGTGGGTTGATTTTCATGTCCGCGGGTTGAAGCGATCCCAATAACGTGATATTTAGCCCCTGGAATGGGAATTTTACTGGAGGATCTCCAGCGAAAAACGTGTATTTTACACCCCGGAATGCGATTGGGCTAGTTTTGGGCTAGTTTTGAGTAGCAATTGGATGGGTTTTGTTGTGAAAACCTGGCAACCCTGCGCAGTGCTCACATTCTCCCTCTTGTTTACTGTCGTTGTTAACAGTTCTGTCTAATACGAATAGAAGTCTATCTAATAATCAGATAGAACGGTTAAACAAAGGAATTAATGTATACAAAAAGTATTACAACGATTGCTTTTATATTATTAGTAATAGAAAGGCAAACATTATAAGAGAGATGGTAGGGCAACAAGTGTCATCAAATTAGATTTATTAGATACTTCATGTCGGAAATGAGTCACAACTGACCAATATTGAGTAGCCTACACATAAACGCGGATATGTTTTACATGTCTAAAGTATAAGCCTATAGAAAGAATAAACCAGTTTTATAAACTCATTGACTTAGCTAAACAACTTTAAAATATAATCTGCATGCACGATAAACCATACACTCTTAAAATTGATAGTACACAAAATATGTGTAAAAGGACTGATAACGCATTAATGTGATGTTTTTGGTTCGTGTCTTACACAACGTTACTAAAGTTACTAAACTCTGTTACAAAAAAAACAACTGAGTATGGGCGTGAATCCTATATGAAAGTTAAAAAAGATTACTTTTTAAACTATTTTTAACAATAATATTGAACTTTGCACACATTTACACACATGTATCAGTAAGCTATTTATGTCATCACAAACCATCAGACACATCAGCTTGGGTTGATAAGATGGACTTATCAAATATTTGTTTGTTTCTTATATCAATAATTTGATCAAATCTTAGTAAAATAAAACTATAACGACCCAATTGTTTTTATTTTAATAAAATAAAACATTATAGTGTGAAAAATAAATATTTTGCATTTAAACAGCATGGTTAATAACACCATTTGTAAAGTCTAATCTATTGTAAAGGTTCTGTGAGACGTTTGTAGCACTTGTTCCCTGAAGGAGGGAATGGAGACGTCACGTCGGATGACCGAAGAATTGGGATCTAGCTTAGAGACCAATCTACTTCGAGTGTAAACTAAATGAGCCAGTGCACATTGGCATGCGATTATTGCAACCAGCTGCCGCTGATCACAGAGTGAGTATAAGTAGGCAGCCGGTGCAGTGCATATTCAGGTTTTTGCTGAGGAGCCGAGCCGGTGACCCGGCCGCTCAGCGGTGGTACAGAAGCTGTGGAAACGGGACGTGACGTTCAGGGAACGAGGGTTACATACCCTTTCAGTCGGTCACTCTTGATGCCACGTCGGATGACCGATGAATTGGGATCCCTACCAAAGGGCCACAGGTACTGCCCCTTCCAGTGTCCCGTGAAAGTCTCCCTCTCTACTTTTAAGCATAGGCCAGCGCTTACCACAAGAAGACCAGCTACTGCTGCTATGGCACTACCCACTCAGTAAGACTGGATAACACGCGGAAAATGTACCCATACCACTTGGGACAGGAACGTTGCAGAAGCCCCATCCTTCCCGAAGGAGGTTTCGGAAGCACTTACACATATGAACAACCGTTTAGGTGCATATGGAAGATTAGAGGTGATTGTAACCATCTTGGAAAATAGCAGGAAGTCTGCCGGGGAAACACAGGCTCTGAGGTTATACCGTGGATTTTACACATATGGAATCCAGTGTTCCTCATTTCACTGATTTAAGGCCTTATTATGTGTTACGTATCATTGTATTTCATTTTGACTCGCTCATGTGAAACATTTACGTAAAATTGTTTACTGGGTTTTACTTGTGTTATTGTTTATTTTTGTTTTGACTTTATTCTACCTCTTTTTAATTTTATTGCATTTATTTACATTTGTTTAGCACAAATGTACCAATTCAGCTAAATTGATTTGTATTAAATTTGAGATTTAATTAAATTAAAAAAAAATATTTATTTATTTATTTTTTAATTTTTAATTTAATTATAACTAGTTATGGCTAATTATTCATATTTCCCATGAGCTGATTCGTTGCACCAGTTAGGTCTCTACATATGGAACCCAGCCCTCTGATGGTTCTCACGGATTCATCGAGTGAGGGCCTGGCCTCGGACGCTCCGCCACGTCTGGCTGCCGAGGGGACGGAGGAGCTCGACAGGGTCTACGATATGGACTCTCTGGAGCGGTTTAAGCAAGCTGACCCGAAGCCGGGGCCTCTCAGTGTTTCTACCCATTTGAGGGGAGAACACAGGAGGATACCGCCTCCACACGAAGGCTATAGAATCTAGCGAACGTGTTGGGGGTTGCCCAGCCCGCAGCTCTACAAATATCTGCCAGTGAGGCGCCATGAGACAGCGCCCAGGAGGATGCAACAGCCAGGGTGATGGCATCCACAATCCAGTGGGCCATCCTCTGCTTAGAGACGGCATTCCCCTTCTTCCAGCCTCTGTGGCAGACAAAGAGCTGGTCTAAGGTCCTGAAGCTTTGCGTCCTCTCTACGTAGCATTTCTCAATGCCCGGACGGGACAAAGCAAAGCTAGGGCTGGGTCTGCCTCCTCCAGGGGCAGCGCTTGCAGGCTCACCACCTGATCCCTGAAGGGAGTAGTGGGAACCTTGGGCACTACGCTGGGGGCTCAGGATTACCTGGGAGTCAGCCGGCCCGGACTCTAGGCACGAATCGTCGACTGAAAATGCATGCAGGTCCCCTACCCTCTTGATGGAGGCCAATGCAAGCAGGAGCAGAGTTTTCATTGACAGAAACTTCAGCTCGACTGTCTGCAAAGGCTCAAATGGGCCCTGCTGTAGTGCTGTGAGCACTAGAGTCAGGTCCCAAGAGGGTATAGAGGGGGGCCGTGGAGGATTTAGCCTTCTCGCCCCCCTAAGGAACCTGATGATCAGGTCATGCTTCCCGATTTCCCTTCCCCGGGCTCGTGGTTAGTAGCAATCGCAGCCACATTGACTTCGTAAGTGTGTCTCGAAGACGGTGCTCTCACCAAAGGGATGGTGTCAACTACCTCTTGGGGTAGGTCAACTAGAACCTCCGCGTCCTGTCCAGGAACCAGACGTGAAGTTTCCAGAGGTCTGGACGCGGGTGCCACAGGGTGTCCCGTCCCTGATTCAGTAGGTCCTTCCTCAGAGGTATCTGCCAAGGAGGGGCTGTCACAAGGAGCATCAGTTCTGGGAACCAAGTCTGAGTGGGCCAATAAGGCGCCACAAGCAGGACCTGCTCCTTGTCCTCCCTGAACTTGCCCAGTATATGTGCAAGAAGGCTCACTGGGGGAAGCGCATATTTGCGAAGGCCCCGCGGCCAGCTGTGTGCCAATGCGTCCGTGCCGAGTGTTCCCTCTGTCAGGGAGTAGAACAACTGGCAGTGAGAGGTTTCTGGAGAGGCAAACAGGTCTACTTGAGTGGCTCCGAAACAACTCCAAATCAGCAGGACCATCTGGGGATGGAGTCTCCATTCTCCCGGGAGCTCGGCTTGTGACAGCTCATCAGTTGCCCGATTATGCAGATCAGGAATGTGAATGGCATGAAGCGACCTCAGATGCTTCTGACTCCAGAGGAGGAGGTAGCGGGTGAGTTGCGACATGCGACGGGAGTGTAGACCACCTTGTCGGTTGATGTACACAACGGTCGCAGTGTTGTCCGTGCAGACCAGTATGTGCTTGCCTTTTAAGCGCCCTTTGAGACGGATCAAGGCAAGGCGCACTGCCAGCAACTCTAGGCAATTGATGTGCCAGTGCAGTTGGGGGCCCGTCCAAACCCCCGACACTGCAAGCCCGTCGAACGTGGCCCCTCAGCCGGTGGTAGAGGCATCCGTGTGAACCACAGCATGCCTGGAGACCTCCTCTAGGGGCACTCCTGCCCGGAGAAATGCAAGGTCTGACCACGGTGGGAAGGTTTGGCAGCAGGCTGGTGTGACTCAGACCCGGTGAGTGCCGTGTAGCCACGCCCAGCTCAGGACTCTGCCATGGAGCCAGTGTTAAAGCGGTCTCATATGAAGCAGCCCCAGCAGCATGACTGCAGCTGCCATATGCCCCAGGAGCCTCTGACCGCCGTCCTGCCCTTGAACATATTCAAGCAGTTCAATACCGACTGAGCATGTCCTTGCATGAGGCGTGCTCGACCAAATCCAACTCCATACTGAGAAAAGAGATACTCTCCAAAGAGAGTTTGCTCTTTTCCCAGTTGACGCGGAGGCCCATCTGGCTGAGGTGCGAAAACACCAAGTCCCTCTGTGCACACAACTGATCCTGAGACAGAGCTAGTACGAGCCAGTCGTCGAGGTAGTTGAAAATGTGATCTCTCAGGGGAACAGGGCTGCATCCGCAACTTACGTGAAGACACGGGGCGACAGGGACAGCCCAGAGGGTTGTTCCTGCGTCAACATCTTGAACGGTAACCGGTGAAGGGCCAAGACACGCAGGTCCAAGATCAGTCGTAACCCACCTCCTTTCTTGGGTACAACGAAGTAGGGGCTGTAAAACCCCATCTCCATATCGGCTGGAGGGACCGGCTCTATTGCCAGTAGGACTGCGATCTCCGCATGCAAGACAGGAGCATCAGCCGACTTTACTGATGTGAAGCGGAGGCCGCTGACCCTGAGGAGACACCGGGTGAACTGCCTGGTGAAAGCCAGCGCAGACCACCCCAAAGAACCAATCGTGCAACCTTAAGGGCTCAGGACACTGTGGAGGTCTCCACTCGAGCCCTACTCTCACGGCGGCTCGAGAAAGCATTGCCGTTATTTCCGGATCCGATTCAGGTGTTGCTACAGTCCCGGAGGACAGCAGTGCAGTCGAATCTTCCTCTCCAGAAAGCTCCGGCTCACCCTCCGATGCAGCGATCGACATCCGGTCGTCGGGAGGGGCGCCAAAGGATACTGCTGGCATGCTCCTTGTGGAGTGCCCAGCACGTTCCATTGGCAGCTCAACTGGTTGCAGAGTGCAAGAGGAGCGATGGTCCCCCGAGGGTTGGTTCCCTGGAGGGTTTGCCATCACTGTTACCCTCAGACCGCCCAGTGCTACTGCCTGAAGTAGCCCCCGCCTGACTGCCACCATGAGGAGAACTAGATCGAGGCAGAGGCAACGGAGCTCTGCCCCTTTGAGGAAACGGAGCTTGGCCCGCGACTCCGAGTTGATCATCTTCTCGCAATGAGAACATAACTCATCCACAAACGCCACCTCAGCGTGCTAAATGCCCAGGCACGTGAGGCAGCGATCGTGACCATCACCCAGCGCCAGGTAACGACCGCATCCAGAAACGGGTGATACGTTGTCTATAGCAAGACCCACATCGTCTTTACAAAGACGTAACGTCAAGTTTGCCACGCAACGTCGTCTTTAAAAAGATGCACCCATAAATGCTCTTTTAGGGAAAAAGCTCTTTTAGCATGCTGAAGCGCACCGGGGAGATGGCCGCCTGCAACACAAACAGGGAGTAGTGCAGCCTGATGTGTGCAACCCACTCGACATGGGAAACCACTACTGCTGAAGTGCCATACCGCCAACACGAAGAGCTCTCAAAGAGCGTGCTGAATTCGTTCAGTTTTCTTCTCTCAGTAGAGTAGTCAGGAGCAGAACGATGTGATTGCTCGGCTCCGAAGCGAAAAGCTGAATTTGCGCTGCACCGGCTGCCTTATACTCACGCTGTGATCAGCGGCAGCTGGATGCAATAATCGCATGCCAATGTGCATTGGCTCGTTTAGTTTACACTCGAAGTAGATTGGTCTCTCTAAGCGAGATCCCAATTTGTCGGTCATCTGACGTGACATCGAGATGACCGACTGAAAGGGAACACGTTTTGTTGCAAACAACCTTATGACAACTAATATTCAGTCTAATATAGGTCTAATTCATAAAGAAAAATCTCTGTAAGCGTCTTGCATTCATCAGAGGATCATTTACCTGCTTCTAATAATCATCATGGTTTTAGGTTTGAAAGATCTAAAAATCTACAAAACTTAACTTATTTGTTCAAATGAAAGATGATTTTTTTAACCATAATGCTTTCCATCATCTTGTACAGATACCTGGTGATGCTAAAAGTTTTTTTTATTTGTAAAAGGTTTGTATGCGACACCGTAAAAGTTTAAATGTTTAACTGCAGGGGGTTGTTTTAGTGTGTGTGTGTGTTTGCGTGTATGTTTGTTTTTATGCGTATTTGTGCACGTTTGCGTTTGTGTGAGTGTTTGCATGTATGCATGTTTGTGGTTGCATGTATGTCTGTGCTTCTGTGTATGTTTGTGTTTGCGTGTATGTGTGAGTGTTTGTTTTTGCATGTATGTTTGTGTTTTTGCTGTATGTTTGTGTTTTTGCTGTATGTTTGTGCCCCTCGTTTGTTTGTATATTTGTCTATATTTTTGTGTTTTTGCGTGTATGTTTGTGTTTGTGTGAGTGTTTGTATTTGTTTGTATGCTTGTGTTTTTGCATGTATGTTTGTTTATGAGTGGGTGTTTGTGCATATGTTTGTGTTCTTGCTGTATGTTTGTGTTTGTGCCCCTCGTTTGTTTGTATGTTTGTGTACTTGTTTGAGATTGCGCGTATGTTTATGTTTGTATGTATTTGCATGTTTGTTTTTGTGTTCAAAAAGCTGAGTGAATAAAGATATAACAAATGTAACTAATATTAAGTAAATGGAACACAATTTCTCTTCACCATAGACCGTTTGTTAAAACAAACACCTTTGCACCAATCAATATTTTTGGCAGAGGGTTTGTTGTTATCGACTTCTTCTTTATCTATCTAATCTCATCCTGAACATCAGTTTGAAGCCACATTCACCAGATCCACATTATTAACGTTCCTGTTTTTCTTAGGAAAAAATATTTTCTTCTTTACCTAACAATCCACCAGATGCCCCTATGTAAATCCAACTGTGTCGTAAAAAAGGGTTCAAAAGGTTACACATCCTTTGACCAGTCACTGAACTTTAGCCTGAACTTTTGGTAAAGTTCACACTCGCAGGTGCATGCCATAAAATAGATACAATGGAGATCCTTTGATCAATGAACTTTACCTGACACAACACCAAAGTTCACAATGCCAGATCCCTCAAAACTCATGTTTATTTTTATTTAGCCTACTTATTTTTACAACCTTTTGTAATACAGTACACTGATATGGTAGCATAAGTAATCATTCAACCCAGACACCCATCACCGTTCTCGTTTCATTGCGCTGCGGGAGACGAAATATTTGCATTTCGTGTGATGTCGTAAAAACTTTAGACCTTTAACTAAGTGCATACAGTGGGGCAAAAAAGTATTTAGTCAGCCACCAATTGTGCAAGTTCTCCCACTTAAAAAGATGAGAGAGGCCTGTAATTTTCATCATAGGTATACCTCAACTATGAGAGACAAAATGAGAAAACAAAATCCAGAAAATCACATTGTAGGATTTTTAAAGAATTAATTGGTAAATTCCTCCGTAAAATAAGTATTTGGTCACCTACAAACAAGCAAGATTTCTGGCTCTCACAGACCTGTAACTTCTTCTTTAAGAGGTTCCTCTGTCCTCCACTGGTTACCTGTATTAATGGCATCTGTTTGAACTCGTTATCAGTATAAAAGACACCTGTCCACAACCTCAAACAGTCACACTCCAAACTCCACCATGGCCAAGACCAAAGAGCTGTCAAAGGACACCACAAACAAAATTGTAGACCTGCACCAGACTGGGAAGACTGAATCTGCAATAGGTAAGCAACTTGGTGTGAAGAAATCAACTGTGGGAGAAATTATTAGAAAATGGAAGACATACAAGACCACTGATAATCTCCCTCGATCTGGGGCTCCACACAAGATCTCACCCCGTGGGGTCAAAATGATCACAAGAACTGGGAGTAAAAATCCCAGAACCACACGGGGGAACCTAGTGAATGACCTGCAGAGAGCTGGGACCAAAGTAACAAAGGCTACCATCAGTAACACACTGCGCCGCCAGGGACTCAAATCCTGCAGTGCCAGACGTGTCCCCCTGCTTAAGCCAGTACATGTCCAGGCCCATCTGAAGTTTGCTAGAGAGCATTTGGATGATCCAGAAGAGGATTGGGAGAATGTCATATGGTCAGATGAAACCAAAATAGAACTTTTTGGTAAAAACTCAACTTGTCATGTTTGGAGGAGAAAGAATGCTGAGTTGCATCCAAAGAACACCATACCTACTGTGAAGCATGGGGGTGGAAACATCATGCTTTGGGGCTGTTTTTCTGCAAAGGGACCAGGACGACTGATCCGTGTAAACGAAAGAATGAATGGGGCCATGTATCATGAGATTTTGAGTGAAAACCTCCTTCCATCAGCAAGGGCACTGAAGATGAAACGTGGCTGGGTCTTTCAGCATGACAATGATCCCAAACACACCGCCCGGGCAACGAAGGAGTGACTTCGTAAGAAGCATTTCAAGGTCCTGGAGTGGCCTAGCCAGTCTCCAGATCTCAACCCCATAGAAAATCTTTGGAGGGAGTTAAAAATCCGTGTTGCCCAGCGACAGCCCCAAAACATCACTGCTCTAGAGGAGATCTGCATGGAGGAATGGGCCAAAATACCAGCAACAGTGTGTGAAAACCTTGTGAAGACTTACAGAAAAAGTTTGACCTCTGTCATTGCCAACAAAGCGTATATAACAAAGTATTGAGATGAAATTGTGTTATTGACCAAATACTTATTTTCCACCATAATTCTTTAAAAATCCTACAATGTGATTTTCTGAATTTTTTTTTCTCATTTTGTCTCTCATAGTTGAGGTATACATATGATGAAAATTACAGGCCTCTCTCATCTTTTTAAGTGGGAGAACTTGCACAATTGGTGGCTGACTAAATACTTTTTTTCCCCACTATATATATATATATATATATATACAAAAA
>NW_015506207.1:10396-12714 GCF_001515645.1 Sinocyclocheilus grahami | reverse complement strand
CAATGTGATTTTCTGGATTTTTTTTCTCATTTTGTCTCTCATAGTTGAGGTATACCTATGATGAAAATTACAGGCCTCTCTCATCTTTTTAAGTGGGAGAACTTGCACAATTGGTGGCTGACTAAATACTTTTTTTCCCCACTGTATGTGCGTTTTTGAACTAGCAGTCTGCAAATCTTGCGACAAGAAAATCAAAGAGCAATACTGTCTTGATTTTATCAAACAAAACATTTGCTTTCATTCCAGTTAAATATTTGTAGGCTACACGCATGTGTTTTAACTGATAGGTTAGCCTATAGCACAGCGTCACAAATTCTGCAAGCCATCTTCAAACCTTCTCTCGTTTCATTGCGGTGCGTGAGCCGCGATATTTTGCATTTTGTGTAATGTTGTAAAAGTTTAGACATTGTACATCTTTTTCAACTGATAACAAGTATTACGGGCAAGAAAATCAAAGAGCAATACTGTCTTGATTTTATCAAACAAAACATTTGCTTTCATTCCAGTTAAATATTTGTAGGCTACACGCATGTGTTTTAACTGATATGTTAGCCTATAGCACAGCGTCACAAATTCTGCAAGCCATCTTCAAACCTTCTCTCGTTTCATTGCGGTGCGTGAGCCGTGATATTTTGCATTTTGTGTAATGTTGTAAAAGTTTAGACATTGTACATCTTTTTCAACTGATAACAAGTATTACGGGCAAGAAAATCAAAGAGAAATACTGATTTTATTACGCAGTATACATTTGCTTTCATTCCAGTTAAATATTTGTACTCGCAAATTGCGTACCTTGTCAGTGTCATGCGCTTTGCTTGGCCATTTGTTGTGATAAACAGGAAAGTGTGTTCAAGCGCCAGCAAAACACAGTGTAAAGAAATACCCTTTGAGAGAAGCAGTCAATCAGCAGAAGCTAAAAGCAGCTCGTAAGGGTATTTATTTTTTGTCTCAGTGTTTAGCACAGTTGTCGTTGCTAGGAAACGCTTGTTTTGTTTACTGTGTGGAGACGTGCTGAAATCGCGTTTGGTCTTGTAATGTATCGCATACCTTGTCAGTGTTGTGTGCTTTGCTTGGCCATTTGTTGTGATTAACAGGAAAGTGTGTTCAGCTGAATTCAATTTGAGTTCAATTTTGTTAGATGAATATAAAAAGTTTAGTATACCGCGGCAGCGGTCGTGGCAGCCCTCGTGTGAAGACCAAAGAGTGTAAAGACCATCGACTCTACCGTTCGACTCCACCGAGCGGGGAGCAAGGGACATAAGTATCGCTTTTGAATCATTCTCTTTCCTACGACTTGTTTCCCTTCTATTTTCAGTTTTTATAACCAATTCTTACCATGTGTTTCCAGATCCTTACTATCACTACCACTCGCAACCCTTGCGAAAATGAAGTTTATTCAAGTGTGCTATTAGTATACTTCTTTTAAACTTAAAATAGGAAAGTATACTTTTAGTCTACTTTTTATGTACTTCTCAGAAATGGGCTTTATGTACTTCTCAGAAATATACTTAAAATGACGTTTAAGTATACTTAGAAAAAGTCTAATATATTTTAGCTATACTTGTGCTCCTAGAATCTGTGTTTTCATTGTTATACAGTAGGGGGTGCTAGTACACATCTTCTGTACAGAATTTTCAAAAAACACAAGTGAAGAAACAACATATGTTTCCACATGTAATCTAACATGATCATCAGACATAAAACAGCATCAAAACTGTGTAACGTTATGGAATAAAACCAATGAAGAGGTAATAATGACTGTCAAGATTATAATTCTGAATACAGTTCATAGTCTTTTTTTCAGCTTTTTGTTCAAAATGTTGTTTATTTCTTTATTTTTTATTTATGAAACTTATCCACATTCAAGTGTTTAAAAAAAGAATGCATGAAGCTAGAATAAAATGTTGATTGATATTTATATGTTCAGATATTCATGTAACAAAATATATACAAATTAATACCTAAATAGGGACATAGTAGTATACTTAAAGTATGATTTAAAGTATGACTTAAACTTACGAGTATACTTGCAGTATAAAACTACTAAACTAGTAGTTTACTGAGACTATACTTCAAAGTGTACTAAAAATGCTAAACAAAAGTATTTAATTAGTGAACTATCAGTATACCTATAAATTCACTTTTAGTATAGTTGCACTACAAGCTAAAAATATTGATGTAAACTAGTTGTGAACTCAAAGTTTACTACTGTTATACTTAAAGTATACTTAAATGTATACTTTTATGTACTAGAAAGTGGGCCAATTTAGTCCCAAGGAGTATTGAAATAGTACACTTACAAGTATTCTACTAGTACA
>NW_015506207.1:5254-9887 GCF_001515645.1 Sinocyclocheilus grahami | reverse complement strand
TTCGAATTGCAGTGAGATTGCACCCGTTTGATTGCGGTTGAGATCTCATTTGATACATATAGGGAGCTCTCTCCTTCAAATGCACGAGAGCTCATATTTCCCATGAGCTCTCTGAGCTTTCTGTTAGGGCGCAGTGGGGGCTCCCCCTTTCCGAATCGCCGTGTGATCCTCCATGTTATTAACTATGGGGGCTCTCCCGTTCGGATCGCAGCGGGAGCCCTCCTATCCGAACAAGCGGACTGGAGGTACCAAGGTTCATCTGTCCCTCAGGTGCAGCGGGCCCTCATGTCCTTACGGGGTTCAAACCCTCACATCGGGGGGAGGGTAGCTCTGCGTTCGTGGCCCGTCTCCCTTCAGGGCCGAGGACACCCTGCCCCATCCATGACATCTAGGGGCCCCTTGGTATTTTTTACTTCATAGGGCTCCATGGCATGGATGTGCAGCGGGGTGGACTTCCAGCTACGCTCTCAAACCTCCAGTCCTGAGATACTCCCGCAGGAGTAATTCCAGGAAAGTCACTGCCGCAGCAGTGCAGCAGTAAGATGCTCCTTAATTAAAGTTTCAAAGCGCGGCTCTCATCATCATTAGTATAGCTTAAAAATGTTTCTCCTTTTGGGGGGTATCACCATTATTCTTCAAGTACTTGGGTATCCCGTATACTTAAACCCTCAGATATGTTGATCTCGCTAAACTCAACTTGCTGTCCCAAATTTATTTCTGCACTTTTGGGGGGTATATCAGAGCTCGAGTTGAAGCTGCTTCATCGAGCCCCTCATCAGGGGACAGCAAGCCAAATAAGTTTACACACAATTTCCTTAAAGATTATATGGGCAAACAAACTCGTTAAATGAAGTTCCTTAACGTAAGTTAGGGAGGAGCGAGCCCATCTATTCTTTCAATCAACAGCCAGAGTATATAAGCAGCTGCTTACCTCTCTCCAGTCGCAGCTGTTCCAGCATCCCTCCACCTCCCCAAAACTCCACCTTCATCTTAGGTACCTTGCCCTTCGTAATCATCCTATATCAAGTCCCTGGGGGTATATCAGAGCTCGAGTTGAAGCTGCTTCATCGAGCCCCTCATCAGGGGACAGCAAGCCAAATAAGTTTACACACAATTTCCTTAAAGATTATATGGGCTAACGAATTCGTTAAAGTATACTTAATAAAATAAACTTGAAGTATACTACTTTTTGGTAAGGGAAACCATGCATCACACCTGTTTTAAGGACTGTTAAAAGATGGACTAATGAAGCAGAGGGTGATTCACAAGCCTGTTTTGACCTCACTGATTGGAGTGTTTTTGAAGCTGCAGCCACCAATCTGGACGAGCTCACAGAGACTGTAACTTCATATACCAGTTTCTGTGAAGATATGTGCATTCCTACCAGGACATTCTTATCATTTAATAATGATAAACCGTGGTTTACTGGGAAACTCAAACAGCTTCGTCATGCCAGAGAGGATGCTTACAGAAGTGGGGATAAAATCTTGTATAACCAGGCCAGGAACAGACTAACAAAGGAGATCAGAGTGTCTAAAAAAAACTATTCTGAAAATCGGAGAAAAGAGCTTTCATCAAACAATCCAGCGTCAGTATGGACTGGTCTGAGGAACATCACCATGTACAAGACACCACCTCCACAGTCTGCGAAGAATCAACAACTGGCTGACGATCTGAATGTGTTTTACTGCAGATTTGAAAAGGATAGTCTACCACCCCCCATCCGCTCTGATCTGCTTTTCACACATTCACCTACCACCCCTGCAACCCCCACTTAACCTGCGCTTAAGGTCTGTGTAGAGAACGTGAACCGGGCCTTCAGGAAGCAGAAATCTAGAAAAGCTTCAGGCCCAGATGGTGTTTCACCTGCCTGTTTAAAAGTCTGTGCTGACCAACTGGCCCCCATCTTCACACATATCTTCAACAGATCATTGGAGCTGTGTGAAGTTCCCTGCTGCTTCAAACGCTCCACCATCATTCCGGTCCCCAAAAGGCCCAAAATCACTGGACTTAACGACTACAGACCTGTCGCTCTCACGTCTGTGGTCATGAAGTCACTTGAGAGATGTTTGTACTTTCTTCTACACTGGAAGCTCCTGTCGTCAAGTCAAATTCCTTGTGTGTGTAAACATACTTGGTAATAAAGCTCTTCTGATTCTGATTCTGTAGGCAGCGCAATCCTAACAACCTGCGCACTTTGCCTATGTCTACTAATACACTACTCTCTTTTTCTATTGGTCTCTGGAATTGCCAGTCTGCTGTAAACAAAGCAGATTTTATTACTTCTATTACAAGTCATTCAAGACTAAACCTCATGGCCCTGACAGAGATGTGGATCAAACCAGAGGACAATGCTACTCCTGCAGCACTCCCCAATAATTTATCTTTTTCCCACACACCATTGGTTGTTCAGAAAGATTCAGTCTGGAACTTCTGGAACAGATCTTTGTTAAGCTTGAAGTTTTAATCTGGATTCAGGTGAGGAGCTCTATCCGGGTCACGGCACCAAAGCTAACCCTAACCCTAACCCACACACCATCAGACACACCATTTTTCATTTTTATTTAACAAATCAATTATTCATTAGATTAACAAATCGTCACAGTCCCCTCACCCAATAAACTGGATGCCAGGATGTCTGCCACCAGGCCCCCCTGGTTACCATGGCAACCCTGACACCAGATACATTTATGGCCTCCTGGAATTTAGTCGCTTTGGATAAAAGCATCTGCTAAATGACTAAATGTAAATGTAATGTAAATGCATACGTGTGTTTTAACTTATATAGCATGTTAGAAGTTAAGATTGACAAAAATAAAAGACAGATTAAAGGAATTAAGCTACTAAATTAAGTGTGAATAATGAAATTTTTCCTTTGGCTTAAGAGGTGATTGTTTAGAAGAAAACTTGTGTAACCTAATTTTTAAAGTGACAAAAAAAAGTCTGGGTTATATAGCAAGCCATAAGTCTTAAGCTTAACAAAAACCAAAGAGTAAATAAAGGAATTACTAAATTAAGTGTGAATAACTAAACTAAAACAAACCAAACTACATTTTTCCATTTTCCAACAACGGCATTTGTTTAGAAGGAAAACTTGTATAGGCTATCCTAATTTTTAAAGTAAAAAAATGCTGGTCCAATGTTAAAACAGATAGAATGTTTTTATCAATTAAGAAATTATGTAGATTTATTAAAAACATTACTTTGTTTAATTCTTTTAACATACATTTAAATATATCTTTGCGTCGGTCTCTCCTCCGCTGTTAGGGGCGGGTTGTAGGTGTGGCCTGACCGCTGCACTCCTGAGCTCATTTCGAGTTTTGACAGGGCCGAGTGAGGATGTATCTGACGGAAACAACGTAAGATGTGCGGGTCTTTTTATTTTGTTTAACTTGTGACAAACTCTAACCAATTTTTTAATTGTAGCTAATGGTAGAGTACAACATAGATTTTGAACATAGAAGATGATCAACTCTTTTTTTTTTTGTAACAAACTCTAAATAGTTTTCAAATTGTAACATAGAAAAACTGCCATATTGTTTAACTAACATATCTGGAAGGCTACTTTTTGTTTTAGATAACAGTAAGATGGTCAGTAGCCAACTTTTTATTTTATTTTCTAACTTGTGACAAACTCTTAACTAGTTTTTAAATTGTTTAACAATACTTAAATGCTCGTCTTGACCCGTTTTTTACTCTTTTCTGGAAAAAACAGTCATTACATTGTTTATATACCGTGTATGTTTAATGTTTTTCTTGAAATGTGTGTGTAAAAACTTTAATAAAAACTTCCCTTTATCCCGTTTAATAACCATACTACATTTCACATTTTAAAGTTTAAAGCAGATAGTTTTTAACAGTTTCAACGGACCCACACACAAAAACACATCCCCAAACAATCATAAATTCCTTCGGATCGCTGGGGTGGATAAACAGATGTCCAGTTAGATGGGTGGTGGGGGTGTACATGAACAGGTGTCCAGTTATGGTAGGAGGGAGGGGGGTGGGGGTGGAATTTTTATGAGGGGCAATAAATCAAATTTGATGACACTTGTTGCCCTACCATTTCTCTTATAATGTTTGCCTTTCTATTACTAATCATATAAAAGCAATCGTTGTAATACTTTTTGTATACATTAATTCCTTTGTTTAACCGTTCTATCTGATTATTAGACAGACTTCTATCCGTATTAGACAGAACTGTTAACAACGACAGTAAACAAGAGGGAGAATGTGAGCACTGCGCAGGGTTGCCAGGTTTTCACAACAAAACCCATCCAATTGCTACTCAAAACTAGCCCAAAACTAGCCCAATCGCATTCCGGGGTGTAAAATACACGTTTTTCGCTGGAGATCCTCCAGTAAAATTCCCATTCCAGGGGCTAAATATCACGTTATTGGGATCGCTTCAACCCGCGGACATGAAAATCAACCCACGGCAACAGTGTTAAAATAGCCCAATTCCACGGAAAAACTGCGGACTTGGCAACACTGGCACTGTCTGCTCAGGCGCGCGTCAAAATAAAAGTCCCGCCTCGAACACATCGGCCAAGCAGAAAAACATATCGGCCGATATATCAGTGGACCACTGCTACCCACTCAGTGACGCACCCACTGAGAAACCTGATCAAAG
>NW_015506207.1:1854-4346 GCF_001515645.1 Sinocyclocheilus grahami | reverse complement strand
GAACGTGAAAATAGAGACACCAGCCACCATAGTCCAATGTTTACCGGGAGCCAGAGTGCCTGACATCTTGGCAAATTTGAAAGTGCTGGCTAATGCTAAACGTAAATTCAGTAAGATTGTTATTCACGTCGGTGCTAATGATGTTCGTCACTCAATGGCTGGATGTCTAAGTGGTGCCCGCAGAATAATATAGGTTTCATAGAGAATTGGACGATTTTTTGGGGCAGAACTGACCTGTTGAAAAGAGATGGTCTTCATCCCTCCTGGGGTGATGCTGCTCTTCTGTCTAGAAATATGGCACATAGTCTTAGAGTTTGTACTTGACTAACTGGGGCCCAGGTCAGGAAGCAGACAGACTGGCTAAACTGACCGTCTGCTAGCCGCCTCACATTACAGAAATCAGTTAATTCTCAGCACATAGAGACTCTTTCACCTAGATATCATACTACAGAGACTGTGTCTGTTCCCTGAACTAGAAAATACAAAAAACGTCCAAACCAATTTAAGAGTAACAATTTAATTGATGTTCAACAAATAAAAAAATTATATAATACAAAGAAACAAATGAAAAAGCTTGGCTTATTGAATATCAGTTCCCTCTCTACGAAAGCGCTCTTTGTAAATGATATGATCACTGATCATAACCTATGTAATGAACAGCGGTCAAGACTCCTTTCCATCCAACGCATGGAAAGTTATATTTTGATGTTATCAGTTTCCGTGGACAACAAATGATGCTGTGGGATTACAAATTTAAGAATCTGTTTAAAATATGCTGATCCTATGTTCTGACATAGCATCACATGAAAAACTAAGGTGAAGTACATTGTATTTAGCATTTAAGGTAAATTACATCAGACAAATGATTATCTTAAGCAAAGTGGAGCAAGAGGTTCCTGTCTGTTCCTGTTCTCTTTTGTTTGTAATGGCTCTTGTTGCCTCTGCCCCAGTCTTTGAGTAGTTATACTGATTGAATTAGAACCTATGCATTTGAATGACACTGTTATGCTGATGAGATCAAGGCTGGGAAAATGCCGGTGTCGGGCTGATTATCCAACGCATGGAAAGTTATATTTTGATGTTATCAGTTTCCGTGGACAACAAATGATGCCTTTTGTTTTAAGATAACACTACCTCTTGTGGAGAGGGGGATTAACATTAACATACAGTAACCCCCATGAAGTAACTGCCTTAGTCTCCCTCAAACTTATCATTTGTGGAAGGATAAAGATGTCAGCATTTCATGGATCAAAGACTGATCCAATCACCATGTGGTCTTTCACTGATCACAGTTCTTCATTCTTGAAACCTAAATGTGAACGATCACTCACTACCTCAGACTGACCAGGGCTGCGTTTCCCAAAAGCATTGTGAGCTTAAGTTGATGTGGCTCCAATAGTTTCAATGGATCTACGGTGTACTTAAAGGGGTCATCGGATGCAACATGCACTTTTACAAGTTGTTTGAACATAATTGTGTGTTGGCAGTGTGTGTACACTACCACCCTATAATGATAAAAATCCACCCAGTGGTTTTCTTTTAATCTACTAAAATCTTAACCCCTTTCTCAAATCAAGTCGATCTCAGCTTCTTGTCTGTATGATGTCACTCGCACGATGTTGCTGCCACGATTGTTGATTGACACTAGTGTCTTAGGAAGAAGTTGCAAGATAGTAGAAAAAATACTATGCATAATTCTGCTCCTTCTCAGCCTGCCTACAATCCTGAAGTAGTTCCGCCAGTGTCCACTGAAATTATAGGACAGCTTGTTCAGGCTTATCTAAGAGCACAACAAGGACAGGAAAAAAACTAATTGTTGGGGCTGTGAGTAGCTACCTTTCCCCTGTAATCCATCACAATGACAAAATAATTTTTGTGAAAGGTAGCATACAAGAGAAAGAGATAGACTTTTTGCTTGATACAGGTGCAGAAATTACAGTAATTCCTACAAAATTAGCTAAAGATTTAAACATCACGTACAAGAAAACTAAACTTTGTTTAACTGGTGTAATAGGTGAAGATTCTGTTTTGTATGAAACCCCGCCCATAGAGGTACAATTAGGCCCGAAAACTCTGACCACAAAATTGTTATGTGCTCCATTAAATACAGGTGCAATTCTAGGCATGGATCTACAGAGAAGGAAACCACTCATTCATATAACCTTACATATACCGTGTTTAGTATCTATGAATTCGCCTTCTTATGATCGAAACAAGCATGTATATTATATATTGGTACATAGGCAATATATATTAGGGTCCTGAGAACTTTTAGTAATTTCGATTCAAGTCCATTTGCAAATTACCATGCTTAGAGACAAAGAGTCGTAAACCCTCCAGCAATTGCCACCTCCCGCTCGGAATTTCCATCTCTCTCATTGGACAAGCCCATCTTGAAAGGCGGGGATCTTCTCCGACCTTAAAGGCCACACTGTGACCCGCCCAGCCGGTGGTTCAGTCAGATGCTAAGATGAAGATGTGAGAAAACGCTT
>NW_015506207.1:976-1239 GCF_001515645.1 Sinocyclocheilus grahami | reverse complement strand
TCGAGAACGGCGGTCCCGGCGAAGGAGCAGTGAAAACGGTGAAAGTCGATCCGGTGATCCACAGCATTAAGTTGATGTATTTCCTCAGCGACCAGCACAGATCAGCTCCAGGCATGACGAAGCGAATATCATCCTCTTTTGGAAGGCCAAACAAAGTAGTTTCGCTTTCACAACGAAGCACACAGCGTCTTCAGGACATGGCTGCAGCGTCAACAATACTACAGCGAGAATAAAAGTTACGCCTTCTTTCTTTGCGTGAACAT
>NW_015506207.1:0-919 GCF_001515645.1 Sinocyclocheilus grahami | reverse complement strand
CCTTAACTAGAGCATGCACGCTAGCTTCAGGATTAGTTGCAAATATCTACACTGATTCTAGGCATACTTTAGGGGTGGATCATGATTTCGGTGTCATTTGGCAAAGTAGACAGTTTCTAACTTCTGCTGGATCCCCCATTAAGCATGCTGGATTAGTGAAAGATTTAATGTTTTCCATGAAACTTCCAAAGAAATTACAGGTGCTCAAAGTGAAAGCACATCTCACAACTAATACTATGGAAGCTAAAGGTAATGCTCTTGCTGATGTAGCTGCTAAACAAGCTTGTTCCTATGCAACTATTCAAGTGTGTTCAGGTAGTACAGCACAGAAGACAATTCTGCCTCCTGAATCAATTATTGATCTGTACAAAGACGTTCCTCTATATGAAGCATGGACATGGTTAGACAAAGGAGCCACAGTGGATTCATCTCGCTGCTGGACCAAAGAGGGGGAAGTATGTTGCTCCCAAATCACTGCTGCCATATTTGGCTCACAGTGGTCCAGCAACGATGAATCACAGGTTCTCAAATCAATGGTGGAATCCAAAATTTAGAAATGTAGCCACCGAAACAGTCAAGAGATGTGTTACATGTCAGAAAAATAATGATGTGCCAGCAGCAGCTACAGCAGCAACACATACCCCAGCTCCACCAGGACCATTTCGTCACCTGCAAGTTGATTACATATCGTTGCCTCCTTGTAAGGGAAAAACTGACGTTTTGGTAGTAATAGACAAGTTCTCGAGATGGATAGAAGCTTATCCAACAGGGCGTGCTACAGCTGCACATACTGCTAAATGTCTTGTCACTGATTTCATTCCCAGATGGGGATTACCAGATTGCATTGACTCAGACCAAGGTACAAACTTCACAAGACAGGTAGTCAAGGAAGTGTCTAAAATGTTGAAGATTAAGTGGA
>NW_015506206.1:376393-377242 GCF_001515645.1 Sinocyclocheilus grahami | reverse complement strand
ATTTACTCGCCCTCATGTTGTACCAAACCTGTATTACTTTCATTCTTCCGAAAACCACAAAACGTTTTATCTTGTGATTCAATTGAATCTTGACATTTTGATGAATGTGACTGATTCGGTTTTTGATTTCGGAAACCTCCAGTCTCCATTTATTGTAATTGCATAGAAAAATTATCAGTGCATTGCTTATAATTCCTTAATATATCTTCTGTAGAACAAAGAAAGTCTTCCAGGTTTGAGATGACATTAAGGTGAATAAATAATGACAATCTTTATTTATGGATGAACTAAACTCCTTTAAATGTACTGACAAATTACATTTACAAACAGAAATCTATACTTGAGGCTCAATAATGAAAGCATAACCTTCAGAAAGGAGAAGTACAGTATAAGAAACAATATTAAAATCTTGTGAGTAACAGTTCATTTAAGTTGGTTATCTTTAAGGGATGATCTATTTCAGTAGTTCATTATGGCAGATCATATCTAACCCATTTCAATAATAGGACAAATGGGAAGTGGTCATGGCTGCTGGTTGCTGCTGACCTAACACTCGTATCTCTGAGTCCCAGTCGTCCCGTGCAGGGAGACTGCCGTTTTATCTCAGTTGATCTTAAAACAGATCAGTCTTTTGAAGATTTCTCCTTCTCTGGAGTTTAAGATTAATGAGTGAGTGCTAGAGAGACTTTAGAAGGGGAAAAACAACACTATATTTTAGATAAATCAAAGGGTGCATGGAGAAGGAAGGGTGCATGATGGAAAAGGAAACATGAGCATAATTCAAAGTAAAAAATGTAACCAAAACACTGCAATATAACCTAACTTCTGTATTTATCCACTAATACTGCA
>NW_015506206.1:363668-373817 GCF_001515645.1 Sinocyclocheilus grahami | reverse complement strand
AACTCAGAGCATATACGTAAGCACTACATCCTATTGGATTTCTATGCAACTCTCTTTTAATCCTAACATGCACACTTTTAGAAAAAAAGGTACAAAACTGTCACTGGGGCAATACCCTTTCAGTTTAAACATTTGATATGTCATCTATGTTGTATTCTGAATAAAATATTGAAATTTGAAACTTCCACATCATTGCATTCTGTTTTTATTCACAATTTGTACAGTGTCCCAACTTTTTTGGAATCGGGTTTGTACAAATATGTGCACTTTAGGTACTAAAATGTATTTTTAAGTACTAATATGTACATTTAAGAATACTATTATGTACCATTTAACTGTAAATAAGGTACAAAGAAGCTAAGATTTACCTTTCAGCTTTTGTACTTAGGATAACACTCCAGGGACATTCATGCATCAATCCACCAATGTACTAGAATGATATTAAGCTTAGTATTATTTAACAGTCTTGGACAGTGTAGACAACAGACTTGGCTACTTTTATGCTTTTCTATAATAAATAATTATTGTTGTTTTTATTATTAAATTATTCATACATATACATATATATATATATATATATATACACACACACATTCATACACACACTGTAATATCTGCCAAGTCCTCATTCATCACAATTACATTTTGAATTAATTATACAGAATAAAGAAAATCAAATTCTTTCAAAGTTTCAGTTTGATTCCATTTATTTTATGCATTTTATTCTTAAATTGTTTATGCATTTTGGGGGGGGGTTGGGGTCATACATTTTTTATTTTATATTATTTAACTTTATTACTTTAAGATTTACCTTTCAGCTTTTGTACTTAGGATAACACTCCAGGGACATTCATGCATCAATCCACCAATGTACTAGAATGATATTAAGCTTAGTATTATTTAACAGTCTTGGACAGTGTAGACAACAGACTTGGCTACTTTTATGCTTTTCTATAATAAATAATTATTGTTGTTTTTATTATTAAATTATTCATACATATACATATATATATATACACACACACATTCATACACACACTGTAATATCTGCCAAGTCCTCATTCATCACAATTACATTTTGAATTAATTATACAGAATAAAGAAAATCAAATTCTTTCAAAGTTTCAGTTTGATTCTATTTATTTTATGCATTTTATTCTTAAATTGTTGTTGGGGTCATAAATTTTTTATTTTATATTATTTAACTTTATTACTATTTTTTATTTTATTTTTTAGGACCACATGGCCCCATGGATATATATCATCTTATGACATGCTTGAATTTTGTCATTATTTCTTGTCCACATCACATTTAAAAATTTTGGAGCTGGATATTTTGTGGAAATATATGCCATCTGTTGGCCATTTTTTGTAAATGCACAATTTGTGATGCCAAACCTATCCACCATTCTACATGTAAAGTAAGAAAAATTTACTACATCAATAGGTTTAGTATTCTTTTTCCTTTTCTTTTATTTTCTGGTAAATGATAAAACATATAATTATACTGACAAGGCTGTCTAAGCAGTGAACAAATTTAAATTGAATATGTTTGTTATTGTAAGCACGCTCAAGTGGTGGTCAGGAAAGTAGGACACTGGTAGTTTTAACTTTAGACGAAGCTTAAAATGGATCTTAATATGCCGGTCATCACTGTAAACAGTGTTCTTGATTTGCAGCTCACAAGTAAACCCCAAAGTTTGGCAGGGAGAGTACATCAAAAACAAACCTGCCTTCAGACTCTTGCTATATCTAACTGGAGCAACAGACTGCTTGGGTGGAGTTAACATCATTGAGTGACGGCTGAAGGAGGTAAGTTGAGGACAGACTCAGAGGTTTCCTGTGCAGCTTTGCTCTTTCCTAGATGTGACACATTGCCACGTCTGCAGCTGTAACCATTGTAATGAGAGACAGATATCCCAGTCCCACATACCTGTCTGTCCACATACACAGGGCTAGATAAAATGATCATTTTAGAAGCTGACCTTGCATTTAGTGTTTCTTCACTGACAGGGAGATGTAAAACTAAGTAACTAACTGATGCACAATTGAAAATTCCACTGCTATAAATCTGTGCGGTATAAAACCTCCTCCTCTGATGTTAGGATCCTCTTGCATTAACATGATGTCCAAGACTAAATATGACTTCTAAAACACACACACACACACACACACACACACACACACACACACACAAATCTCTTACTAACTTTAGCTTTCAAAAAAAGACGTGTGTAAGCAAACCAAATGTTTGAGTCAGTAAAAACTTGTCAATGTCGTGTCAACATGGAGCCCCTACTAACAAACCTGGGTAGCCTAAACATTGTTGTATTGTCACTGCCATCATGCAAGTGTTTGAAGTGTACTTGTTATTCAGTATCGAGCTGTACGTTTGACCTCATTTAGACTAAAACAACATTATATTAAGTTGACCACACAATTCTATGAATCTGCCAGTTTTTCACTATAATGCACTTTGACACGCCGGTGTCAGTCTGAAAACGCTTTATAAGACAAAACTTACCATAATCGTCCTCCATTCTGCAGCGGTGTTTCAAACAGCCCTAGTCTTCCTCCACTACACAGTACACACTTAACATCACTTGTCTGTCTGTCTGTCTTTGGGGGGGGGGGTTCCTCTTCCAGGTTACATCTGTTCCACTCACGGTGAACTGCACACATACATAGACCGTGTCTGAAAACCTACTGAGCCACGTACATATAGGCTACACTACAGCATTTCTGGGCATCGTGAGCTCGCAGAAGTGCCCTAAAAGTCTTCCTATTTAGAACGCTCACTAGGTTTTTAGACACATCCAGTCTCTTTAGCAATATGAGCAAATATCTGTCTACCTAATATTAGTGCCATTAAAATGTTACCGTTTTTAGTAAGATTTTGCATATATATATATTTTTTTAATTTTATAGGCAGTTTTTGATCGTTTGATTTTCTAGTCAGTCCTTTCTTGTCTTTTTCCCACCATGTTTTATTCTGTCCAGCAGGAGTCTCCCCAACCTCTTGAGAGATTGAAGCTAGAGGCCTTTTAAATGACACAAAAAGTTAAAAATAACTCATTAGTGCACTTTCACCAAAAATAAAATAAAAATGCTAAAAATGCTGTTGTCACCCACCAGAAACCATAAATACAATAAGATTTTTTGCTGTCATTTACAAACGTGAAATTATGTTGGTGTAGTTTTAAAACGTGTAATTTCTCCTCCGCATTATTTTGTTAAGCATATCATTTTACTTCCTAGATGGTATTTACCTGTTGCTCATTAAATATTGTCTATTTTCAGGATGCTACATCTAAATACAGGATTGAGTCTTAATATAAATTAAAGAGTGGGTCCACATTATAAGTGGATAAATGTTCTGCTCTTCTGCTTTCATTCTCATCCAGTGTGTCTGCACCCTCACTCTCTATTCACTACTGGAAATTGTTTAAATGATTGACAGCAGCAGTAATTGTTATTCCAAACTCTGCAAACACACAGACCCAGACAATAATCTTGCTACGTTCCTAAAAAAAAACTTCTGTTGGAAAAAATGCAGCCCTATGATGGGAAAAGCCAGGATGTACACTGTAAATCATTATGTACATATTCCATATAGATTTGCAGATTAGTTCACTGTTGCCACTGTTTACAAATTGGCCATTACAAGAAAGTTTAGTTGCATTGTATAGCTCTGTCGGTGCATATTTTTTAAGGGGAAAAAAACACAAAAACGCTCTTTCTGGGCACCACATACACATTTTTGACATAGTTTCCTGGTTAAGTATTACCACAGACACTAAATTGCTTTTGTCTGTGCTGCACACGTCAAACACACAACAGCAGACCAAGTCGCAAAGTTTCTTTCCTTCACAAAGGCACACCATCAATACCGAGCTTTTTGCTAGAACTCAGTCAGAACTAGTACAGCATATTTGACTAGTCTCAGGCCTGAGGATTTGTGTCTTGTGATTGGGCCTTAACATCTAAGATAAAACAAGACTCAGTGCTCGTTTTAACTATAGCTTTTCTTAAGAAAGGCAAAAAAATGAAATAAAAAGAAGGTACTGTGACATTTGAATCCATGAATCCACAGGGGCTGCTCAGCCACGGCCAGAGAGGTGATGTCACCATAATGATGGAGTCATTGCCAACAAACTTGCCATGAGATTTTCCAACCATTGCATTAATTTATTTATTTTACTTCTCTCTCAGAGCAGCACATTGTGGATTTTTGCTTTTCCCCTCTAGTCAGAGTGGAAACAATGAGAATGTGCCAGCTGCAGACACAGCCTCATGGCAGACGAAGGGGCAAAGAGAGCCTTTTACTGCTGTTCTGAGTGGGAAGAGAAACAATAAAGAGACTTCAGTAGGTTTATGACTACAAGAGCAAATTCCTTATAGATGTGATAGCAGCTAAAGTTCCCGATTCAGCGTCTCTGGTGTGCTTTTGTGTATTAATATGAGAAGGAAATTAGGTTTTTTATTGTGGGATTGCGGTTCAATAAGGGTAAAAGTAAAAGTAAAAAATAAAAGTTGCCCATCCTGTTTGGAGCAAATTTTGTGCCTATATTCATCAAACAAATCCAGCGTTTTGCAAATAAACGCAATCTGCTTTGCAAAGAAAAACTCGACTTTCAAACAAACGCAAAGTAATTTGCAAATACAAAACTCTATTTGAGAAAAAATGCAGAGGTATGGACATATATATGTATTGTGTGTTACAACTGTGAGCCTTTTTATGAGGAAACTTGGCTTGATTTTCTCACAAATGCGTGCAGGTAGAATTTCTCACAAATCCATTCTCCGTACCTCTTATCGTCGGTTAGATCGCAGGATATAGAATATATACATATGTTGATACAATTGTTCAACATTCAAAACAATGCAGGGGTATAACAATATATCGTGTCACAATAAAATATAATTTGTTATTAATAATTAATGACCTCTTGGGTATTACTATATCTAATATAAAATGAAATGTGACCCTGGACCACAAAATCAGTCATAAGGCCCCAGTCAAAAATCTTTCCATTGATGTATGGTTTGTTAGGATAGGACAATATTTGGCTGAGATATATTACTATTTGAAAATCTGGAATCTGAGTGTGCAAAAAAATCTAAATATTGAGAAAATCGCCTTTAAAGTTGTCGAAATGAAGTCCTTAGCAATGCATGTTACTAACGATAATATATTTTTGATATATTTACGGTAGGAGATTTACAAAATATATTCATGGAACATGATCTTTACTAAATATCTTAATGATTTTTGGCATAAAAGAAAAATCGATAATTTTGACCCAATGTATTTTTGGCTATTGCTACAAATTTACCTGTGCTACTTATGACTGGTTTTGTGGTCCAAGGTCACAAATTTTCAAAGCTTTCTGTTTTGGTACACAATATTGTAGCTATCCATAATACTTTTGCATTTTAGTATTACAATATATTGTGACATATTGTTATACCCCTGCATTGTTTGGAATTTGAACAATTGTATCAACATATGTATATATTCTATATAAGACAGAAACTCACCTGTTCCCCACTCATGTTGGTCTGCTGTATTCCCTGAAAAGGTAAACAGGTATTTCGAGTCTCGGGAAACTAGCGTAAATTGACCGACAGCGCCATCTGCTGTTTTTGAAAAGGAAGTTGCTCAATTGCATTTGTGAGAAAATCTGCCTGCACGCATTATGTGAGAAAATCATAATTTAAAATAAAATCATAAAAAACCGTAAAAGCCAAGTTTCCTCATAAAAAGGCAAATTAATCTCACAGTTGTAACCAGTGTTGGGGAAAGTTACTTTTAAAAGTAATGCATTACAATATTGCGTTACTCCATAAAAAAGTAACTAATTACGCTACTTAGTTACTTTTTTATGGAAAGTAATGCGTTACGTTACTTTTTACATCTGTACAGGGCTTGCTTGTTTGTTTTTAAAATAAAAAAGTTATATTTTTGGCAAATATAAAAGCCTTTTCACACCAAGAGTGAAATGAATAAGCCTCAGGCTGAAGGGAAAGTAAATTTACGTCCGTACAGTAGAATGCAGAAGAAGAAATTTCAACACACTTCAGCAATAAAAAAAACACATAAATGTTTGTCTAGAGTTATTTTTGCTTATTAGTACGGTTGAACTAGATCATCGAAGGTCAGAAGCAAAGACATTGGTTAATAGAATGGGATTAAATACATAAAGGATATTTGTGTTGTTTAACATTTAATTATTGCAGGTTTGCGTCATATTCTGAGTTGCATTATTTTTATTCATTTTGAGGAATACTGAATCTGTGTGTTTTTGTGTGTGAGTGAGATGAATTAATGCATATTCATATTTATTTTAGAACTACAGTAACATCTTCTGATTTCTCTTAACATGGGGACAGGAGAGCTGTCAATCAATAAATTGTGGGAAAAAAAGTAACTTGCGTTACTTATTTGAAAAAGTAACTCGGATATTCTCTTGTAAATTAAAAAGTAATGCGTTACTTTACTAGTTACTTGAAAAAAGTAATCTGATTACGTAACTCGCGTTGCTTGTAATATATTACCCCAACACTGGTTGTAACACACAATACATATATATGTCCATACCTCTGCATTTTCTCTCAAATAGAGTTTTGTATTTGCAAATCACTTTGCGTTTGTTTGAAGCAGTTTATTTGCAAAACGCTGGATTTGTCTGATGTATACAAGTACAAAATTCGCTCCATAATCCAGCTCTATATTCCAAGTCTACTGAATTGATGCAATATTTTTTAGTAAGAAATAGTTTAAATCACTAAATGAATAAATCATTTACACAGGTTTTGTGAACCGAATCAAGGATTTGTTGAAAAGGTTTGACTCTATTCGTCAATGAGGAGCTCGAGGGCGAATGTCAAGATTGTTTGAGAATAAAGAATGACAATGATATCTAGAAGACTTGGAAAAGAACCATACTCTTCATTTTTGAGTGACCAACCACTTGCTGTGATGTCAGTTTGTAGCCTACACTATGCGATCGGTACAGTAGGCTACATTAGCATAATAACACGATGCATAAACACAAGCACGTGTCTATAATATGTAAAAAAAAATATATATATATATAATATATAAAAATAATAATAAAAAGCAGCTTATTTTATGCTATAAAATCATTTAGGATAATTTTTATTTAATACTTGAATGTGTGTGTTTGTATAAAACTCCTGAAAGAAATCTTTGGAAGACCTTCATGAAGCGCCCACCTCTGGTTGAATCTGGTTTAAAGGGAGGAGTCCACGCGCAGTATTAAGGCATGAACCTGGTCTCTCCATGAGAACACACCCATAGAAGGCAGTGGAAAAGAAAGAAGCCTGGAAAGACCATTAAAGATAGAGCAGCAGTGCACTTCCTTTATTACCAACAAGCCCGTTCGTCTCTGAGGAATTTAACAGCAGTAGTCACACTAATACTCAGCGTGTGGGCATCTCGAACGGCGGTGGGCATTGTACTTTTCGGCTGTGTGAGGGGCTGGATCATTGTTGACATTTCAGAAGATCGTCTACCTGCTTCTAATTTGGCTGTCAGATATTAAAGTGAAGCAATGAAGAGCGTCAGGAGCTGTATTGGCACACTTGTGGTGCTGGTACTGTTTCGGGTGGGAGAGATCGCAGAAGCGTGCAGTTGTTCCCCCGTTCATCCTCAACAGGCGTTCTGCAATGCTGATGTTGGTAAGTGCGTGCCAACAATCTCAACGATGCTACGTCACAATGCAAAATTGTTACTATAGCGAGTTTATTACAAATGCATTTAGACCACAAAGGCTGCACGTATTTTGTCTAATGCTGCACAAATGTAAAGTCATTTTTATTAGAGAAACCTGAAACTACACATATATCCTCTGTCATGACAACAACAAAGTTCAAGGCTGCTCTGATGCTGCTTTGTAGATGAAATGCAGCATCACAACCACTGGGGCTGAGGTGGATGTTTTATTACTCCTTTACAAACAAAAATGCCATATAAAAGCAGTGCTACAACATGCAAACTTTGACCCTCCTTACTATTAGAGGCTGCTCTAATGCTGCTTTACTTCTGTGAATGAAATGCAGCATCAGAGCAGCCTTAAAATTTGTAGTATATTATTATTTTGAATTGTATTACATATCTATATTTTAATTATTTATCTATATATTTTTTTACGTAGTTATGTTATTATTTATATACTTTGTAATTAATTACTCAGCTCTTTATTTATATTATTCATAAATTCAGAATGTCGTAGCATTTAATCTGCAACTGCAATTCCTGTGTAAATGCATTGATGCTGTCTGAGTAACTGAACAGCACTGAATCAGTCAGTGACAGTCCAGATCTGTGAGGTTCTGGGTTGTAAAAATTGAAAACTTTTATTACTCTTTTATTGGTTGTACCTTAATGTGTTGTTTATCTCGCCAGTGTTTTTTCTACTTATGCATCTGTGCTATTGTTTTAGTGCCCAGTGTGGATAACAGCAGATAAAGTGTCCTGTCTGTCGGTCTGTTATCTTCAGCACACATACAGTCCTCCTGCTTGAGCTGAATGACGTTTTGAGGCCTGTTTATATCTATTTATATCTGGCTTCTCTATTTCATTCTTCAGAAACAACTCATTATGTCTGTTTTTCTCTACTGACCTGTTCATACCAGTATTTCCGATTTCTACTTTATCTGCCAATACCAGAACAAAAACATGTGCCAGAATATATATATACAGTATCTCACAGAAGTGAGTACACCCCTCACATTTTTGTAAATATTTTATTATATATTTTCATGTGACAACACTGAAGAAATGACACTTTGCTACAATGTAAAGTAGTGAGTGTACAGCTTGTATAACAGTGTACATTTGCTGTCCCATCAAAATAAATCAACACACAGCCAGGGCCGCATTAAAATCACACTGGGCCCCGGGGCTATGACTTACTGCAGGGCCCCCCCATCACAATAATGATATATATATATATGATATATATATACAGTGGGTATGGAAAGTATTCAGACCCCCTTACATTTTTCACTCTTTGTTATATTGCAGCCATTTGCTAAAATCATTCAAGTTAATTTTTTTTCCTCATTAATGTACACACAGCACCCCATATTGACAGAAAAACACAGAATTGTTGACATTTTTGCAGATTTATTAAAAAAGAAAAACTGAAATATCACATGGTCCTAAGTATTCAGACCCTTTGCTCAGTATTTAGTAGAAGCACCCTTTTGATCTAATACAGCCATGAGTCTTTTTGGGAAAGATGCAACAAGTTTTTCACACCTGGATTTGGGGATCCTCTGCCATTCCTCCTTGCAGATCCTCTCCAGTTCTGTCAGGTTGGATGGTAAACGTTGGTGGACAAGCATTTTTAGGTCTCGCCAGAGATGCTCAATTGGGTTTAAGTCAGGGCTCCGGCTGGGCCATTCAAGAACAGTATATATATATATATATATATATATATATAGCTTTAAATAGGATTTTTATACCATATCACAATTCTTGATGCACTGAAATTTCATAATTTTTGCTACCAATTTCAATATCACAAAAAATAATACTGGCCCGAGTAAAAATAAGCTTACTGAAGACAAGTAAACAGTCACAAATTAAGCTACAACAGAAAGATCATAAGAAATCGGCCTACTTGAAAAACTTAAAGCACTGAATAATAAATATATTGTATAAAGAAGATGTGCAAATAGACTGAATAGTCTTCACTGTATAAATTCAATATACATTCATTCTTATTTATTTTACAAAAGTGATTCAGTCAAGGACAGCAAGTAATTTTATTTTCTGATGTTTGATTTACATTGACACAAATGGTAACAGCAGCTATATTAGGCTGCATTATAGTTCACCCAAAAATAAAAATTCTGTTGCTGTTCTAAACCAGTATGAGATTCCTTCATGCTGTTGAACACAAAAGAATATATTTGGAACAATATTGGTAACCAAATAGTTGATGGGCCCTCACTACTCACTAAAAAAAAAACACTATTGGAGTCAGTTGGGACCAGAAACTGGTTACGATCATAATTCAAAATATCTTCTTTTATGTTGAGGAGGAAAAGGAAATTCATAGAGGTTTAGAACAATTTGAGGGTAAGTATATGATGACAGTATATTCATTTTTGGGT
>NW_015506206.1:358740-363618 GCF_001515645.1 Sinocyclocheilus grahami | reverse complement strand
TTTAAGACACAAATAACTGTGTTTACGAGGATACTCGCAAAGACGGGCATTTTGACACATAACTATGTGTATTTGACCGTTTAAGCACAAGGAGCGAAAGTTTAGTCAGTAATACGAGCAGGTGTATCAGGTAGAAACAGTTTTAACACACGCATTTATCAGAATGAATTCTGCCCCGCAGCGTAATGTCCATGAACAGTATAAACCATTAGTTTTAAACCCTGCTTAAAATGACTTGAAATGATAAGCTTAGACTACATGACGCGCTTCAATCAACGATTGATATATTTCTACCGGATTATCTCCCAACCCTTAAATAAATATAGTTTGTTCAAACACAAAAACAATATAAATCCAGTTAATAATCAAACTAACCTAAAATCCGTGTGGACGATGACGCTGTTTTTATCTGCTCCACGTGCCCGGTTCACTTGCTGTTCCAGCAACTTCCACTCCATCATCAGCTTTAGTAAAATAACCTGATAGCTGTCATGTTTTTTTATGTTGTTTGTATTTGAAGTTTTTCGTTTTTTGAGCCCCTCTCTGTTTTAGAATTGCTAACATTTTTACTAATTGAGTGTTGTTCTTTGCGCGACCATTTCCAGATTACTCCAGAACAAAGTGAAGAGAGGTGAATGCAGACATACTGGGCAGCAATCACCTGATAGATACGTGCGCATATCGTTCAGAAGTCAAATATAGAATAAATGTATTTGATTGGTAAACCAAATTCAGACTTTACGTTTCAATCTCAAATGGTAATGCATGGAATTTACGGAAAAGCTCAACTAAATAACAGTGCTAATAAGTGGGGGGCGTGGCTTTGGCGATCGGCGCTCCAGTCAATCTACTCCACAGCCAATCACGGGCCCCCTCCTTGCTCTGGCCCCGGGGCTTCAGCCCCTTCAGGGGACAGCAAATTTACACTGTTATACAAGCTGTACACTCACTACTTTACATTGTAGCAAAGTGTCATTTCTTCAGTGTTGTCACATGAAAAGATATAATAAAATATTTACAAAAATGTGAGGGGTGTATATATATAAAATGTGAGATACTGTATATATATATATTACTGACTACTAACTAAGGCCTTGATTTCCTGTGCAACTGGTCTCTATTTCATATTTCTCTCAGATGGAGAGAGCTGAGGCATAAAAAATTGCAAGAATGTTTTGCATCCCACTGGGGCTTTCACTCCCAGTTCATGGTTAATTCAAGCAGCGTTCAGAGATGATTAGTATAGGTGTGCCCACCGCTGGAAAAGAACCCAAGCCCTGTCTTGAGCTGCTAATAGAAGATAAGACAAATACACACAGGCCAGTGGCCTCTTAAAGTGCTTTAGAGGGCTTATAGTTTGATTAGAACCCCGCAGCTCCGCCAGAAACCATCGGAGAGCATCCGACATCTGGCCGACAGCTCTAGATGTGCCAGAGAGGAAAAAGCAATGAAAGTCAAGGACCTTTCAGAAATATGCATGGCATTCTTCAAACAGTGAGAAAAGCGCACTCTTTGGCTGGACCACCAGCCCTTGCCTCAGCTCACTGGCTTTGAACCAGTCTTCTTGGATCAAGGGAGAAGGTTTTTTCCACCTATTTGTGAAAAGTTAACTTTAGTGGCTGTTCTGAGAGGTTTGCGTCTTTCCTGACTTGCAGTGGAAATGAACAAGCTGTTAGCCGGAAATTAATTTAGTGTTCGTATTTCATGACAGAACCGGGATCTCTGCATATTAATAAAGTAACCATCCAAAATGCGGTCATTTGCCCTTTGCGGTCTGTCAGTGTTTTTGCCAGTATTCTTTTTGAATCTGTACTTGCCATTAATAAGGTTTCTACGTGTTGTACTTAAAAATCTTAGTCATGTGGATCCAGTCTTCCGTTCCCTATGGGAATGACACAGCCCCATTATTTACCTCGCAGTTCACTGTTATTGAGTCACAGAAGAGCACAACATGCTTTTAGAGAGTCTGAACAGTGACATGATTGTCTCAAGATTGAAAACTGTAACTTGAGCTGTGCCACTAGAATTTTTTCTCCTTGAGCTTTTAAAGTCTGTTGTTCTAAATGCATTCCAAAGCTCAGAATGTTTATATGTCTGCAAAACCACTGAAGACAATAAGAGAAGACGGCTGGGAAATATATGTTGATCAAAATTAGAATGAATCTAATCTAATATTTGAATCAGCCAGTGGAAACTATGGGAGCTTGTTTTCTGCCACTGAATAAAAAAATTAATAAAAGGTTATTGTGACTTTTTAATCTCACAATTCTGACTTTTTTCTTGCAATTGCAAGTTTATTAGAATTGAAGTCAGAATTACGAGACAAACTCATAATTGTCAGAAAAAAATCGGAATCACAATTGCGAGTTTATATCCTGCAATTCTGACATTATTTATTGCAATTGTGAGTTTATATCTTGCAATTCTGAGAAAAAACGTCTGAATTGTTAGATGAAAAGTCACAATTATCTTTTCATTTTTTTTTATTCTGTAGTGGAAGCAAGCTTCCATAAAACTGTAAGAAGTCAAAAGTTGATTCTATTAACCTTATTAAATTCTTAATGCACATTCTTGATCTAACTGTTAATACAGTAATTCACTTGTGCATGTAATTCCAAAGAAAAATGTTTTTATAATCTTTAATCAATTCCTGATCGATAAAGTCAAGTCTCATCGAGTCTACACTAAATATTAGGGATGCATCAATATTAAAAATATAAATACAGAAAAGTTGAAAGTAGGGCTGCACAATTAATCAAATTTCTAATCGCGATTACAATTATGGATGCTACAATTACGTAATCGTTCAAAGTGGCAATTAATCATTCAAAGTCCACTTATGTTATTCTGCATGCTTAAGATATGTTTTTTTCTTTCTACATATTATCTTAAGGGTTTTTCCATTGTTTTAGTATAACCTTATAATACCATTCATATATATATATTTTTTTATAAATTTAAAGAAGAAACCAATCCAATGTATATTTGACATTTGAGGCTTAATACTATAGAAAAGCACTAAAAGTTTTTCAGTTTAGTGTTTTCAGCTTGTTTATTTTCATATAAAAATACAGCATGCAGTTGCATCAAACAATGGTATAAACATCATTCAATGTAAATTGTGATAATCGTAATTAATAATCGCAATTACAATTTCAAGGGAATAATCGACAATTATGATTTTTGTCATAATCGTGCAGCCCTAGTTTAAAGTAATTTTCATGTTTTGACCAAGAGCTGATAAAGGGTCTGTTTAGTCTAAATAAAAAAATAAAACACTAAAACCTAAAATAATTTGAAATACTAAGTGAATATAGCAATAACATCATAATGTACAGTATTAAAAATCAGTCTTCATTCTGAGATTTGCTGAAGATTAACTTTAAGTGAGTGTTAAATGGCAGTTAAGGTAATCTAAATGCAAAAATAGAGTATACTGATACAGAAAAAAAAATCTCCTGTATCAGCCAAAATGGGACAGAGATACCGGATATCCTGTGTTGCATAGAAATATGTCAAATTGTGCAAATAAAATGGGATAAAATTCAAGTTGACTACAGGATTACCTTTGGCCTTAAGGATTTAAACTGCCTCAGTTTCTTTGGTGTACCCAGGGTTGTTTATACTGTATAAACCGCTCAACTAAAAGCCCAATTATACTGGTCATCTGCTCAAAATATTTATCTGTTCAAATGTACTCTGGCTGGAATCGTAGTCTGGCCTGATCCCTTTTGGCAAACGGTCTAGTGACAAGCCTGGTTTCATGTCAGAGGTTTATAGACAGTAAGGGTCACAAGGGTCAGAGGGTGGGCTAGGGTGTGGTGCTGAACATTCCTGAATACAGAAGTGATGAGGATTCCTTTGGTGGAGGTTGAGTAAGTTATAAACTGGGAAAAAAGAGGAATTACCAGTGGAGGATGCCAAATGTACAAACATTTCACACAGGTAGCCCTTTGAAAAGGTTTAGTGTACCCAAAAGCCTTGTAGCAGGACCAGAGGTTTTTTGACTGCAGTACTTGGACGCACTAAAACAATGCTGGTCATTCATGTAGAGTAACAAGGGAACAATAATGTAAAGAAGCAGACAGACTGCAAAAGTTTAAAGGATTAGTTCACTTTCAAATAAAAATTTCCTGATAATTTACTCACCACCATGTCATCCAAGATGTTTATGTCTTTCTTTCTTCAGTCGAAAAGAAATTAAGGTTTTTGATGAAAACATTCCAGGATTATTCTCCTTATAGTGGACTTCAATGGCTACCAAACGGTTGAAGGTCAAAATTATAGTTTCAGTGCAGCTTCAAAGGGCTCTACACGATACCAGACGAGAAATAAGGGTCTTATCTAGCGAAACGATCGGCCATTTTCTAAAAAAAAAAAATCTAAATAGATATACTTTTTAACCTCAAACGCTCGTCTTGTGTAGCTCTGCAATGCGCATGGGTACTCTGTGCAGTCCCATTGAAAACAGTTAGGGTATGTCAAAAAACTCCCATCTCATTTTCTCCTCCAACTTCAAAATCATCCTACATCACAGCAGAAGTACTGACCCAGTGTTTACAAAGTGAACATGCAAAGAAGGTCAAACGCCCTTACACACACACACACAAAACCGGTAAAACAGCGATGTAGGAAGATTTAGAACGATTTTGAAGTTGGAGGAGGAAATGAGATGGGAGTTTTTTCGACATAACTTACCCTATCTGTCATGAACCGGAATGCACAGAGTTCACAAGACCAGAGTTTGAGGTTAAAAAGTATTTAAATTGTATTTTTAGAAAATGACTGATCGTTTCGCTAGATAAGACCCTTATTCCTCGTCTGGGATCGTGTAGAAGCTTTGAAGCTGCACTGAAACTGTAATTTTGACCTTCAACC
>NW_015506206.1:337634-357976 GCF_001515645.1 Sinocyclocheilus grahami | reverse complement strand
AGTTTCAGTGCAGCTTCAAAGGGCTCTACACGATACCAGACGAGAAATAAGGGTCTTATCTAGCGAAACGATCGGCCATTTTCTAAAAAAAAAAAATCTAAATAGATATACTTTTTAACCTCAAACGCTCGTCTTGTGTAGCTCTGCAATGCGCATGGGTACTCTGTGCAGTCCCATTGAAAACAGTTAGGGTATGTCAAAAAACTCCCATCTCATTTTCTCCTCCAACTTCAAAATCATCCTACATCACAGCAGAAGTACTGACCCAGTGTTTACAAAGTGAACATGCAAAGAAGGTCAAACGCCCTTTTATAAAAAAAAAAGGTAAAACAGCGATGTAGGACGATTTTGAAGTTGGAGGAGAAAATGAGATAGGAGTTTTTTGACATACCCTAACTGTCATGAACCGGAATGCTCAGAGTTCACACAGAGCTACACAAGACGAGCGTTTGAGGCTAAAAAGTGTATAAATTGTAAAATTTTTTTGAAAATGACCGATCGTTTCGCTTGATAAGACCCTTATTTCTCGTCTGGTATCGTGTAGAGCCCTTTGAAGCTGCACTGAAACTGTAATTTTGACCTTCAACCGTTTGGTAATCGTTGAAGTCCACTATAAGGAGAATAATCCTGGAATGTTTTCATCAAAAACCTTAATTTCTTTTCGACTGAAGAAAGACGTAAACATCTCGGATGACATGGTGGTGAGTAAATTATCAGGAAATTTTCATTTGAAAGTGAACTAATCCTTTAACATTTGCGTGTTGTGTCTAGTCATACTGATAAACTATGCTGTTCAGACAACCTAAATTGTTTGGCCACACACTTTTTAGTGAGTAATACGTTTAGTGGGTGGTTTTGGTGGTGTAACATTAACTAAACAACATAAATAGTAACATAAAACACCCTAAAATACATAACTGCAAAAAAAACTGCTTAATTATTTAAAAATACAGTTTTCACATTTTTACTTACAAAAAACATTTAATAATTTACTGTAAAAGTAATATAAATAAACTAAATATTATATCAATTTAAAGTGTAAATACAATGCATACTTCCATAAACCATACAATTTACAGTAATGTAATATAAAAATGTATGTATATTTTTGTAAATAACTTCAATTAACAGTTTTTTTTTTTACAGTAAACAATTTTTTTTATTTCCAAAAGGAGGCTTTTGCAGTGATGCCATAGAAAAACCATTGTGGGTTTCCGTGTTATTTAAAACAGCCATTTAAAGAAGCCATTTTTTTTCGTAGTGCGAAGAAAATTAATAATCTAAAAATTACTTTTTCCACAATAAATAACTTTTTGTGCAATGGAAAAGGTTTCATGGATGTTAAAGTTTATAGATGCCAATAAACAACCTATTTTTAAGAGTGAGCATTTTTACAGTCTTTTGACGGTAAACTTCCAAGCATTATTTCCAGTGTACCATTTGTTGCTTTACTATTATAAACATACAATGTTTGTGTGACCTAATTCAATGATGTGTCCCAAGAGAACAGGGTTATTTTGGTTATTCAATTCAAACATACCTCTTTCTCAACTAGAAAACTGCTGCTTTGATGTCATAATCAAACCAATCAGTTCCACCTGTTTCACATTATAAAGATCTCGTCTGGAAACTGTCATTTTCACAGGCTCAGTGACATATGACAGAGCTCATTGCCACATTTAATAGCCCCAGACAGTAGCAATAAACACCGGAGAGGAACTCGCACTGCTTTTCTTCGAGTCTGCTGAAGGTGAAACCACGTTTGAGCGTTGTTGGCAGGTCCAAGCCAAGCACTTGGTTTCTCTCGGTTATAAAGAAAGAGAAACAAACCAATCAGTTCCACCTGTTTCACATTATAAAGATCTCGTCTGGAAACTGTCATTTTCACAGGCTCAGTGACATATGACAGAGCTCATTGCCACATTTAATAGCCCCAGACAGTAGCAATAAACACCAGAGAGGAACTCGCACTGCTTTTCTTCGAGTCTGCTGAAGGTGAAACCACGTTTGAGCGTTGTTTGCAGGTCCAAGCCAAGCACTTGGTTTCTCTCGGTTATAAAGAAAGAGAAAAGCAGTTATCAAGAACCGATTGTTAGCTGGAAAGTTTCTAAAAATACTTAAATATGTAAGTCAGTTCCAGGAAATCTTCAACCTCCCACAGGCATGATATGTTCATTGCAATTACCTTGTGCATCACATGATTCATTTTCAATGATGTTTGTTCACCTCAGCTTTCGGGTCGCACACAGCATGCTGCAGTTTACGTCAGATTGACGCAAGGATGTGACTTTTGAAAGCTGCATGTCAGACGATTTGTTGGTTCTCCACCTCACAGGAAATGCTAGACATTTCTAAAAAAAAATCCAAATGTGAAATCTTTCTCCACATATATTTTGATAAAAATGGGAAATAAATGGCAATAAATAAATATTTAATAATATTTCATTTTTAATAATATTTAATAATAAATAATTTATAATAAATAAATAAATGGCAGTCCACAAACCTCACACAAACCAGTCTTTCTCCACATCCTGCCGTGTCCGCTCTGGCTGTTTATATACCCAGGCCTGAAGCAGTGGGCAGCATCCAACCGTCAGTTGTCCAGCTCTGACCTTTTCCATGTTGGTAAACCTCAGAGTCTTAGAACATTTGCACTGGCTTTCTTGTACAAGCAATGATGATGATGATGATGATGTGTATAAATCCAGCAAATTCTGTCTTTTGTGCATATTTTCATTTTTACAGTATGAAATGTGAAAAGAGAGTCAGATTTCTTTAAATATCAAACAAAAATATTGGTCAGTGTGTTAAATGACTACAACTTACACGTCATTTAATTACATGCTCTCATATGGAACGGATTGAAAGTTCTATCATTATTAACTCACCCTCATCATGTGCCTCCGAACACAAAAGGAAAATCTTCACACTTCTCTTTTCCGTACAGCGATACTCAGCAACGCCCCCCTGAGGCAAGTTTACTGAAAAAGTAGACAAAAAGAGAGAGGAAGATGATATACAGAATAATAGCTAAAATAGCCTTAGTCTACATTGGCATTATCCATACTGATATAGTTCATCCATATGGGTTTGATGAGAAATGAATTAAATAATGAGCGAATATTTGTTTTGGGTCAACTATCCATTTAAAAGCCCTTTTAAAAAATTAATTGAAGTAATTTATTCATTTAAAAATTAAGTTTTTTCCCATTCATTTAATTTCAATTACTCAGTACTTCTAAAGTCAACCAGCACTAAGATGAATCTCAACTAGGGTGGTCACGATATCAGATTTTTCACTACACAACTATCGAGGCCTCAAAAATTCACGATAACAATATATTGTGATATCTATAGAAATGTAGTGTTTGAAATAACTTCCATTTGTGAGCTGATTCTTATTTTATAGTATTCTATGCAGTGATAAAGGTTATTTAGATTAGCACTGCAGTATAAATACACATTATGCATATAGAAATACCCAAAATGGCTTGAAGAACGCAAATAAACCATATACTGTTGTAATCGTGTGCTGATTCTCATCTTTGGCTGCATTCCACTCCACTTTTAGACACGCACTCGCAAACTTTCCTAAGCACTTCTGCCAGTAGTGGACACTCATGCAAAGTAATCAATGATGTACATCCGCGTAAACGAGATGGAGGGAAGTTAGCGAGTGAAGGGCATAAAAAAATGGACTGGAACACAGCCTTTCTCCATATAAGGGATTTCCTGAAAGTAATTTGTTTCATTAATTCTATGAGTCTAGCTTGTGGACTTTCTGATGCCCTCCGGTGACGAGTATGAATTAAACAAATTACACTTGAAAGTTTATCGCTCCATAATGGCGCTGGCGCTAGGTTATTGAGTCCTGTTATCATTTGTGTACTATTAGTTTTTAAATATTAACAATACCGGTATATTACGACACCAAATTAACACGATAATGATATTTAATTATTTGAATATCACCTCGTATGTCGCGACACCACTAATCTCAACATTAAAAATTTTTTTCAATGTATTTAAATTATTTCAGAAGAACTGTATACTTCTTGCAAAGCATTACCAAACACTGAACACAGAATCTGAATCAGAAATGATGGTAAAAATAACTTTAAAAAAGTTATTGATTTCAAAAGTATACAAACAATATTTCTTGAGAAAAATTAAAAATTTACAGAAAATGTATAAATAATTTGAAAGTACACAATTACAAAAAAAGGCAAAATCTTCTAGAGAAGCATATATTGTTGCTTAACCTCCTGGAATGTTTATTTATCGTTAAAAAGCAGTTCATCTATGAAGAAAACAAATGGGATTTTTACTTCCGTAACCTGGTGCTCAATTATAGTGATGAATTGTGTCAGGAGTTCAAAAAGAAAGAAATTAGTTCAAAGAAACCACAGGTAAAGTATCCAGAGTGAAAGCAAAACAGCTCCATTCTCCTGTTCAGTTGTTACTCCTGTGGTGTAGGAGAACCACTCTACAAAATTACTTGCCATGTGGTTGGTCCAGGTTTATTTATATTAAAGATCTTTTTGTAAAGCATACATTTTCCTTCTTAATGGATATTTTGTTCATTAATTTAATGCTTGGTAAGAATCTCAGTTATTTCTATCAAGTTATTTACATTTCTTTCATGTGCATGGAAGAACTTTATCATACAAGGAAAAAAACAATGCAGCTTTATGAGATGATTGCTGCATGCTATGTTGAAACATTTGGTTCCTTCATATTAAATTTTGAAAAAGTCAAATTTTTCTATTTTTAGGAAACCTTTTGAGGTCTGTCCTTATGTTTTTTTTTTTTAAAGGTAAAGGCAACTAAATGGCCTTTGAAATACTGTTTAATAAATACTTTGACATTTCTTGTTGGATGACGGATCATCACCTTCAACTCAACCTGGCTAAGACAGAACTGCTTGTGGTTTCAACAAACCCATCACTTTATCAAAATTTCACCATCCAGTTAAGGCTGATTTATACTTCTGCGTCGGACCTACGCCGTAGCCTTTACGCCATAGGCTATGCGTCAGTTTTCATTTATACTTCTGCGACGTTGTCCACGTCAACGTGCAGTACACATGCAAACCGCTAGTCAGTAGTGTCCACGGGCATGTGCTGGTGTAACCCACAGTACCACGGCAAAAGCCGAAGAAGAAGCGGCTCGTCGGAGAAGCATTATAGCCGTGACGGCGGCAAATAAGTATCAAATCATTAAATCATTATTTAAAACTACAAAAAGGAGACAACAACGGAACAGGAGAAGATGGCATACTTTCTATCTCCACAAGTATCTTCCGGGGCAGACAAGGCCAAAACAATAAACAAAACAGACTTTTCTTTGACAACTAAATAACCTCAAACAGAAATAAAAACAAAATACAGACCAACTTCCCTACCTCCCTCAACCAAAAACAAAGTGAAAAAAAAGATACCTAAATAAAATGGCGTCTAACCCCCTATGTCCCTTACTTTGGCAAACTAGTATTTACAAGAATATTTACAAAGTTATTTACAAAATTTCCAGGCGTACACACAGCAGAATCAGAATCCAAATCATAGTCAAGACAAGCAATGTTTCAGATAAACCAGGGTTTCAGAATTTGATCTTACAATAATAAACACTAAACAGATTCAATACACTCAGAATATCTCTCTCTCTCTCTCTCTCTCCGGTACGACACCTTTTCACAACCCTACAACCAACGACGGCGATACATACAATGCTGGTTAACAGAGGCCACACCCATCTGGAACACAAACATGTCGACACACGAGCAGAGAGATCGAATACACACAAAACCAGTACACAGATGCATAGACTATCTTAAAGGTCATAACACCAACTCAATCCGAGCAGCTGAGTCCTTAGCCATATTCAAGAAACGACTAAAAACACATCTGTTCCATCTTTATTTGACCCTCTAACTCTAACACTTAAATCTACTTTATCTATTTATCTTCTTTTTTTATTTTTATTTTTCTATTCTATCTACTTGTTTTTCTTTGTGTGTGTGCTGGGGTTTTGTTAAATGTGAGCCAAAATCATCACAATTAAAAGAACCAAAGACTTAAACTACTTCAGTTTATTATTCAATTTATTTAATACACGAGTTTCACAATTTGAGTTGAATTACTGAAATAAATGAACTTTTCCATGACATTCTAATTTATTGAGATGCACCTGTATATATCGTTGCTCTTTTGTTAGTTCTGACTGCTTTTATTGTCCTCATTTGTAAGTCACTTTGGATAAAAGCGTCTGCTAAATGACTAAATATAAAAATGTAAAAAGATCAGCTTGAAAAAATCTGACTGACCTGATATAAAAGATCTGGACAAGCTTAGAAGTTTAGATGAGGCTGGAGATGGGTATCTGTATATGTCGGGAAACAAAACATACGTGAAAAACATTATAGTCATAATGCAAAATAGTTCCGATCAATACATAGGTATCACTGTCTGTTAAAAAAAAAAACCTTGGGAGTTGTCTATTCATTGAAAGTCAAAGAGGTTTAAAACAACATTGGACCCTATTGACTCTACTTTCCGAGTTGGAGGCAGGTCAGTGAAAAAACGTGTTGGATGCAATGGTTATAAATGCAAAGATTATAGATATGCAGCATCTTTATTGACGGTAAATTTGTTGAAATTAATAAAATGAATATTTTTTGTAATGTACAATAAAACTATACAAGTTACAGATACAAAATATTATATTATTGTATAATTACCATAGAATATATAGTGATTCAGTTTACATAATAAATTTAATAAAAACAGAAAAAAGCAAAAACACTATGATGCACATTCTTTATTCATAATTTTGTAGATGTAGAGTTTTAAAAAAACATTGCATTTTATGTAGACAAGTGAAATCGCCATCTTGTTCTGACCAAATTTACTTGAACGCACCTAATGTCGTAATTACGACTTCACCCGTAAGAACGAATGTCCCAGGAGGACTTAAACGCATCATCAGTTACTGGCCGTTTACAGACTTCGTAATTTTTCCATATAAATTACATTTTGGAAAATGATTGCAATGCAGTTTTTGCAAGTCCAGAGCAGAGATCAGCTGAACAGTGTATATTCTTTTGTGTTCTGTAGAAGAAAGCAAGTCATACAGATTTGAATAACATGAGGATGAATAAATGACAGAATGTTCATTTTAAGGTGGACTTTCCCTTGATGACCCTTCTACATGTGACACTTAAACAGCCAATAAACAATTAGTGAAATCCAATCAGCTAAAACTTACATTTTACAGACTTACTACTTGGTCATCTGACCAGACCAAACCATCCCTGGGATGTACTCACAAGTTTCATGATGTTGGTAACAGACAGCTCTCAAACTAATGAGTGACGTCTGCAGAGTCGGGCAGCAGCCACTGTGTTTCTGCTCCTCACTGCTGGATGCTCTCAGAATCCTTTGGAGAATTTCTTGATTACTTCACCAGGAGAAGCGAGGCCTCCTTGCCCTCAAAACGTTTTTAGCCTAGCATTAGGCATCTGGAATTTTAGGTGCAAAACAACTTGTGTTGAAGCTTGACCTACATTAACACTGGAAGCACGATCAATTGGTTTTAGAAAAGACTATACTGATCTTTAGTTCTGGCACAGTGTTATAATGCCCTATAGCTCAGGACCCATGAAAGGCTTGACATACACAGAAATGCTTTCAACTTGGATAGGAGGAGGAGGGGAGCTATAGTTAACTTTAAGAGCAGTGAACCCTTCATATTTGCGTCTTTTCCAGCCCATAAAGTGAGCCCATGGATGTATAATAATGGCTGTGAGTGTGCATACGTGTGCGTGTGTTTTCCTTTTTCTAGTTATTTTATGTCCCTGCATCCTATATCCCCAGGCTCATATTTTCCATGGTGAGCAAGTGCCTCAAAAACTGCAACCGTTACACTTTGTATTTCCATTTCTATCTCTGACTCTCCTGTGATATCATTCATCTATTTTTCATCCTCACATTTGAAGGAACATGTTCTGTCATCATTTACTCACCCTAATGTCTTTAGAAACACGTTTGATTTTCCGTGAATGGTGACCACTGCGGTCAAGCAATTTTTTCACATTATGATGTTTTTATCATGCTTTTTTTGGAGCTTGACAGCCCCTGGTCCATATCCACTTTAATTATATGGAAGAGAGCAGCGGTAACATCCTTCAAAACATTTCCTTTCATGTTCTTTTGGTCATCTGACCAGACCAAACCATCCCTGGGATGTACTCACAAGTTTCATGATGTTGGTAACAGACAGCTCTCAAACTAATGAGTGACGTCTGCAGAGTCGGGCAGCAGCCACTGTGTTTCTGCTCCTCACTGCTGGATGCTCTCAGAATCCTTTGGAGAATTTCTTGATTACTTCACCAGGAGAAGCGAGGCCTCCTTGCCCTCAAAACGTTTTTAGCCTAGCATTAGGCATCTGGAATTTTAGGTGCAAAACAACTTGTGTTGAAGCTTGACCTACATTAACACTGGAAGCACGATCAATTGGTTTTAGAAAAGACTATACTGATCTTTAGTTCTGGCACAGTGTTATAATGCCCTATAGCTCAGGACCCATGAAAGGCTTGACATACACAGAAATGCTTTCAACTTGGGTAGGAGGAGGAGGGGAGCTATAGTTAACTTTAAGAGCAGTGAACCCTTCATATTTGCGTCTTTTCCAGCCCATAAAGTGAGCCCATGGATGTATAATAATGGCTGTGAGTGTGCATACGTGTGCGTGTGTTTTCCTTTTTCTAGTTATTTTATGTCCCTGCATCCTATATCCCCAGGCTCATATTTTCCATGGTGAGCAAGTGCCTCAAAAACTGCAACCGTTACACTTTGTATTTCCATTTCTATCTCTGACTCTCCTGTGATATCATTCATCTATTTTTCATCCTCACATTTGAAGGAATAGTTCTGTCATCATTTACTCACCCTAATGTCTTTAGAAACACGTTTGATTTTCCGTGAATGGTGACCACTGCGGTCAAGCAATATTTTCACATTATGATGTTTTTATCATGCTTTTTTTGGAGCTTGACAGCCCCTGGTCCATATCCACTTTAATTATATGGAAGAGAGCAGCGGTAACATCCTTCAAAACATTTCCTTTCATGTTCTTTAGAATAAATAAAGACAAAGTTTTGTAATGACATGAGGGTGAGGAAATGATGACAGAATTTTCAATTTTGCGTGAACTATCCCTTTAACCTCAATTAGCCCTGAGAGTTTAAGTAGCGAGTCTAATTCAACTTGTAAAATCCAGTTTGTCTCATAAACTGTGCTCCATTTGTATCTCCGTTTCATTGTGGCGTTTGCTTAAGTAGTTTTGCAGAAAAGTTCCAGAGCATACCTCGATTAAAACAAGCTGTCCTAACAAAATACACAGCCGATCCAAACAGCTGGCAGAGCAAATCGATGCTGTGCAAAGACTGCCTGTTTATGAAAGGACAGGGTGGGGTTAAGGAGGAGCAGCCCGGCTAATATGGTAATATTAAGACCTCTTCAAAATGACTTCAGGTCAGTTTTTGAATATGTTTTTCTGACTCAAACATAAGAGGTGGGTAGGCCGTAACTTCAGCAGCTGTATTGGAAGCCAGATTTACAAGACAGCTGCTGCTAATGAAGGCCTACTTGAGAAGTTGTCTTGATTCATTTTCATCTGCAGTTGATTAACATGAGACTGTGCGCAGTAAATCTTCTCCTTTTTTAGAGATGTTTTTGTTTTTTCTGGGTTCAGTCGACGAGACAGCTTTCAGACATTCATAAGCTCTCTTTGGGTGTATTTGCAATCACTGATCAGGAGTAGGAATGTAATTTGCTCAAAAACGACTCGCAAATCATCTCTAAAGGAGATGCAGAAAAAAGCTCTATCTTTTAAAGGGGTGAAGAAAATGCTTACTTTTCTACTGTATCTTGTTGCTGATGTTAGGGCCATACGTCCAATCAGCTTCTTTAAATCACTCAAAAACAATTCCGTGCACAAATGTATATTTTTACAAATATTTATTTATAATAGGATTTATTTAACTCTGCTGTGTATAATATTAAATATCCTTAACTCTGCTATGTATAATATTTGTTGTTAATGCCAAAGTGAATGTAGTTGCTGTAGTGTTTAAAACTTTTTTGTTGAAAATTTCGTTTATATACTTAAATGAATTTCAAAGTTCACATTTATTCCGAATTCAAAACATGTACAGTAGTTTGGGGTTAGGAGTAAGAGTTTTGAATGTTTATGAAAGAAGACTTATGCTTCCCTAAGCTGCATTTATTTAATCAAAAATACAGCAAAAACAGTAAATTTTGTGAAATATTATTACAATTTCAAATAAATGTTTTCTCTTTTAATATATTTTAAAATGTAATTTATTCCTGTGATGGACAAGCTGAATTTTGAATCAATTTTGAAAGCAGTTGTGCTGCTTAATATTTTTGTTAAAACTGTGATTTTTATTTAAGCATTCTCTGATGAATAGAAAGATCAAAATAATAGCATGTATTCTAAATATAATTTTTAATAAAAGTCTTTTTATGTAAATCTTTATTCTCACTTTTGATCAATTTAATGCATCCATGCTAGATAAAAGTATTAATTTCTTTCCAAAAACAAACAAAAATAAATCTTAAAGACCCCAAACTTTTGAATGGTAGGGTACACCATTAAAAAATTACTCCATTCAGTTTGATAGAAATTTGTCAAACATTTAAAATGCATAAATTAAATTATAATAATAAAATGTCGTCAGTCACTTCTAAAAAGATCAGCATATGTTGTGTTTTGCATCCCTACCATGCTTAATCAACAAGACTGACTTAAAGGGATAGTTCACCCAAAAATGAAAATTTGATGTTTATCTGCTTACCCCCAGGGCATCCAAGATGTAGGTGACTTTGTTTCTTCAGTAGAACACATTTGATGATTTTTAAGTCCAACCGTTGCAGTCTATCAGTCGTATAATGCATGGCAATGGTAACAATATCTATGAGGGTAAAAAAAACATGCACAGACAAATCCAAATTAAACCCTGCGGCTCGTGACGACACATTTATGTCCTAAGACATGAAACGATCGGTTTGTGCGAGAAACCGAACAGTATTTATGTAATTTTTTACCTTTAATACACCACTATGTCCAACTGTCTTTGGGCGTGCGCACAGCATCCGATGCGTGAGGTGTGTACGCGCTCTGGCGTAGTTTACGCAAGCGCCAGAAGTGATCTCTCGCGCGTATACGTCACTCATTTTTTACACAGTGCATAGTCATTGTAGGTACAACGGTTAATCAAAATGGTACTTACTTGCGCTTATCCGGATTGTTCAAACCAACCCGGTCTCTTCCCCGTGCATGCACGCTGGTGTCCTCGTGGGTCCAGGAGGGGTGCGTAGAGGGACTCCCGTGCCACCAGAGTCGTGAGCTGCCGAACCCGCAGTCCGGACGAGAATCGCACCCGTTACACGGCCGTCGGGCAAGGATGCCGGGCCGTCTAGTCCCTTCAAGCGCTGTGGGCAGTGAGAAGGACGAAGCCGCTGAAAGAAGCCGCCGCCCCTCGCGCGCCGGACCGGAGAGGGGAGCGCGAGCGGCCGCCGGACTACGCCCCTTACCTGGACCCTTCCTTCCTGACCACTGCCCTTCCCTTCACAAACCCCGCAGCACGACGAGGACACCAGATCCCCTGTTTATTTTGGACACTTGATTCCCTTTTTTCTGGACACTGTTTATTTTCTGTTAATAAAAGCCTCTCCGAGGCCTGACGCCACACCCACTGTGTCTGTCGTTTGCTCCTCCCGCGACAACACCCATTAACATAAACTACGCCAGAGCGTGTACACACCTCACGCACCGGAAGCAGTGCGCGTGCCCAAAGACAGGTGGACATAGTGGTGTATTAGAGGTAAAAAGTGATATAAATACTGTTCGGTTTCTCGCACAAACCGATCGTTTCGTGTCTTAGGACATCAATGTGTCGTCACGAGCCGCAGGGTTTAATTTGTCTGTGCATGTTTTTTTTACACTCATAGATTTTGTTACCATTGCCATGTATTATACGACTGATAGACTGCAACGGTTGGACTTAAAAATCATCAAATGTGTTCTACTGAAGAAACAAAGTCACCTACATCTTGGATGCCCTGGGGGTAAGCAGATAAACATCACATTTTCATTTTTGTGTGAACTATCCCTTTAACCAGTGAGTTTCAATGGTAAATAACATCATGATTATGTTTGTCCACCAGCCAGACCAGCACCAAACCTGTACTAACCTGCATAACAGCCAGTTCATACTGGTCTAAGCTGGTCTTTCCAGTAGGGTTGGCAGAAGCCGGTCAAATTAGGCAGATGTACAGATGTTGTGTGTCATATCCAAATGGACAGGTTGTGTGTCATATCATCATCCAAGAAAGCTGTGGACAAAAGAAAATACAGATTGCATTACAAAACGTAGATTATATATGGGTTTGGAATTGTACTGGGTCGCTTAATGTACTGTACAAACCAGTTGGGATCAACTGCAGCAGACAATGCTTAAATAAAGGACAGCAAAACTTTGTCATTGCTGCTGTGAAGTTGGTTCACTTTGTGCAGTACGCATCTGACATTCCCATGAAATACCTCAGAAACTTAAAATATCTGTTCCCCTTTCTTGTTCTTGCCAGAGGCACTGCCAACACAAATAAATGTTGCATATTTACACTGCTCCTGATTTTAGGTCACCAAATGGCTGAGTACACTGTGGACATGGGAAGGACTGGTTATTTTTAGGTGAATATGTTGCAAAAAGTGACTTCCAGTATATATCTGGACAATTTAGCAAACAGTTTGCCAAGCACCGACAAGATCCACCCATTTACTGAGACAAGTTTAGCCTTGAGGGCAACATTAGCCTGTAATTGTTTCCTCATTGGTTTACTAGGCAAATGTAGACAAGACCAACAGGTAAACAACACCATTTTACAGTGATAACTCATAAGCAGTACTTCATTTCATAGCACAGTGGTGAAGTGTGATTCATATATTGATTGATCTAATAGAATTCATAATTATGAATATTATCACAACACTTACATAAATGAATTATGAATATACAATGATTTCCACTAGCATTTGACAGCTAGAAAGTGTATAAATGCTTGAACAGAATGTTCTATAATGTAAAAACCAAACAAACTTCTTTGTTTTGCTTGAAGTCTACATATGTGCTATATTAATTAATATTAATGCCACTTGGTTTTATAGTTTGTTATACTACACAACTCTCTGGAATACTTGATTCTGATTTGTCAATCGCAACATTCTATAGTCAAATATTTTTGTATTATGATGACTAAACTGTATTACTGACCATTGTCCCACCATGTGACCATTGTATTTTACTGATATACTCATTAATATCAATATTTCATGTTTATTTGTTTACTTTTTTGGTAAGCAACCATAGGAAAATGCATGTTCTTCTGGTCATTATTGCAAAATACACCCCTTCAGAATGACCTGATCACCCTGATTTTGCAATAATGGCTTTGACGCCATACACTATACTTTAAATTTATACTGTAATGCAATATACTTGCATATACTGTAATGCATATACTTCTGCTTTTTTGGGCTTGCTTAAAGGAATAGTTCACCCAAAAATGAAAATTATGTCAATAACTTTCAAACCTGTCTTTTGTGGAACAGAGAAGAAGGCATTTTGATAAATGTTGTGTTTTTTGTTCATATACGGAAAGCCAATGGGGTTTAGTATTGTTTTTGACCCTTTGACTAAAGATTTTGTCACACGCAACAATCGACATCTCATATGATCTTTGACAAATTCTCAACTTCCCATCTAGCTTTTTCCTTGTCAATCAATAACATATACCAGTGTTTCCCAACCTTTTTTTAGTCGCGGCACTCTTTGGAAATTTTAACAAACTTGTGGCACCCTACAAAATTAATTTTGTCACAATATTTGAATTTCTAACTTCGATATGATAATTTGAAAAGTATAGATATTCGGTACAACAGGGAAGAACTGCAGAATATAATGTCATACAGATATTTTTTATATTATTAAAACATTTTGTCCATCAATGGTGGCAATCAGTAGGCTAATTTCTAATGAAGAGACCAATTTATATGACAGATTTTAATGTAGGCTTTTATACATATGTAAACATTATTTAATTACCATTATAACTAGCTATCTCACAAATTTGTGCTCACTCAGTGTTTTTTTAATTTTACAGTGGGGTAATTTAGGATTTCAAACTTTGAATTGAATAAATGACAAGTAAGCAGTCAGTAATAAAATAAGAACAAATAAAGAAATAACGTTATAAAAAATAACGACAGGCCTTCGAATTAAATAAATTGCTTTTTAGTTTTTTAGGTAGGTCTAACAGTAGGGTTGAGATATTTAACTTTTTTTTTTTTACCAATTATCCAAATAATGTTTAGTCCTAGAAAGCTTTTATTATCAGAACACGCAAGCATAACATACCGGTTAGCAGATCAATGAATGAGAGGGCAGCGTTACCAGAGTTGCCCATATACCACACCATGTTACAACACAGTAGGGCTATTGCAAACAGAAACAATACTGTACTACATCGATGTTTCCTGTCAGCTCAATTTTTGAGTGGACTTTGCTGTTCCGATTCGCATGAATGGTATGAGTGGAGCTGAGCGGAGCGCACACGCATAGAGCGGGATAATACGCAGAGCGTCACACCACGTGAAAGTGAAACCTGAGCGGTGAACTAATTTTCAGCAGCCGAAATTTCGGTGCATCTCTAATTATTGGCGACATCAGAAATGGATATTATATAATAGATGCTTTTGTGAACATTTTAGCAATTTAAGAATATTAAAAATATATTTTTTTACACGGCACCCCGGTTGGGAAACACTGACATATACAATATATTCTGCTTAACTTCATTAATGACAGAAATGTATTATTGTAGATCTTTAAATTTACTATTTATCTGTAGATCTTAAAATACCTGTCAGATGAAAGCACTGTAAAATAGAAAGTAGAGCTTATCACAAACAATAAAGCATGAAATCATTTTTTGAGTTCTGCTCTGCTAATTTAAGCAGCAGAGTTTGTATAAATGTGATACACAGTTTATATTAGAAGGTTTGCAGCTGTTTACTCTTCTGTCAAGGTAAAGCTGATTATGAGTACGACACGGCTGAAGTTTAGGGTTGTGGAGGGTGAGGGGTTTCGTTGTGTGATAGAGAGGCTTCTTTTCGTCCCCTTAAGTTCCATTCTATGTTTCCTTGCCGTACTTCAGTGAAAAAATAACAGCCATTTAAAAACGATTTAGGAAAATATGGGAGAGTATAAATGGCATGAGAATAAATGAGTCAGTGCAAGGTTGTCATGTGTCAGCTTCTTTAGAGGAGCCGCATGTTGGCTGACCTGACAAAGAGAGCTAAAGAAATGCTGGACAGCTGCAAACGCTCAACTTGCAGGAAATGGGATATGGGTTTGGGGGCATGACCCTATATATGAAAGAGACCTCTCGCTGGTGTTTAGACAAGGCCTCAGATGAGAGGTGGCATGGAGAAAAGTATGGTACAAGTCATGTGCCTTTTCATCGTTTTATGATGACATGACAGAATCTCTGCAAGCCATGTGCTGTAGCTTATATAGTCCAAGCAGTGGTGGAAAAACATTGAGAAGATTCCACACTCAAAAAATAATTAATTGGCTGAACTTAATTTAATTGTTGACAGTGGTTTTTAAACTTTGGAAATGGGTTTTCTTAACATTGAATTAAACTGTAAACTGAAACTGGACTGTAAACATAACTAAATTGAGTAAAACAATAAAATGACACGTCAAACTAATCTAACTGACTAACTGAATCTCTTAAGTGTAGCTAAAAACAGCGCATGTTAGCATGACAAACGCAATTTGTACTAAGTGCAAGCTCACCACAATGGTAACCCAAAACACAACATAACAGAAACTTTTCTATATTCCAAAATAACTCAAATTTCTCATCTTGTTAAAAAACTATTTAAATAACACTTAAATACATCATTTACTCACCCAATTTAGTCTTGTGCAAGGTATGGGAATGTTCCGGTTACTCACGTAACTTTGGTTCCCTGAGATAAGGGAACGAGCGTTGCGTCATCATTGCCGACTGGTTGGGGGAAACTCCTGTTTACTCTGATATTGAATCCTGATTTGTTAATGTTTGTGTAGTTGAACAAACCAATGGAGCTTGAGCTCGCCAGAGGGGGCGGAGCCGACTGCTATATAAGTAGGGCAGGGACGTCCAAATTGTAGAACCTAATAAAGGTAGACGGCGATGACCAACTGGCAGCCGCACAAATCTCCCCAATAGAGATCCCACTGGACCAGGCCCAAAAGGAGGCCATTCCTCTGGTGGAATGGGCACTCACACCCAAAGGGCATTGCAAGCCAGCTGAGGCATAAGCCAGAGCTGTAGCATCTACTATCTACTACATCTACCAGACAGGGCTTGCAAGTCCCTTACTCGCTTGACTGACGCCAGGGCCAAAAGCAGAGCGGTTTTGAGTGTCATGACCCTTAAGCCAGCTGTTTGAAGTGGCTCAAAGGGGGAGCTCTTGAGAGCTCTCAGGATTATAGACAAGTCCCATACTGGCACGTCTTAGGGCGAGGAGGGTTGAACCGCCGAGCACCTCTAAGATACTTAGTGACCAAGTCGTTTCTGCCAATTGTCCGACCAGCCTCGAGAGAATCATTCGCCACGATGGCTGCAACATAGACTTTGAGTGTGGAAGGGGTGTGCCCCTTATCCAGCAGCTCTTGCAAAAAGGTTAGCATGTGGGACACGTCACATGATACCGGATCCTGGTTCCGTGCTAAACACCAGTCACTATAGACTGACCACTTGAGGGCATAGAGGTGTCTCGTAGATGGAGCTCTAGCCTCTAAAATGGTATTAGTGACTCTCGCTGGGAGTTGGCTAGACTCCCGCCGAGTGGCCAGACATGAAGGCTCCACAGTTCTGGCTGGGGATGCCAAATCTTGCCCTGCGCCTGTGAGAGAAGGTCTCTCTTCAGTGGTATTGACCACGGTGCTGCAGATAGCAGCTGGATCATCTCCGGAAACCAGACTTAATTTCTTCAGAGGGGGGCCACGAGGAGGAGAGAGAACTTTGTGTCCCTGACTTGCCTGATAACCTGGGGTAGCAGGGCAATCGGAGGGAAGGCGTACAGGCAGGTGTTGGGCCAATCATGGGTCAGAGCATTCCGCTGTCTCGAAAAATTTATTGGGCAGTGATAGTTGTCTTTGGAGACGAAGAGGTCGACCTCTGCCCTGGCGAAAACTGGCCAGATCATCTGAACTGTCTGGGGATGTAGCCTCCATTCCCCTGCAGCTACATTGTCCCTTGACAACATATACGCTCCCTGGTTCAGTCTGCTCGGCACATGAACCGCCCGTAGTGAGAGGAGTTCTCTCTGTGCCTAAAGCAGGAGGCGTTGAGTCATCCTGTGAAGGGGACGTGACCTGAGCAGTTGATATAGGCCACCACTGTCATGTTGACCGACCATACCAGGACATGGTACCCCTTTAAGGCAGGCAGGAAAGTTTTCAGGGCTAGACAAACTGCCATCATTTCGAGGCGGTTGATGTGTAGGCGTCGCTCGTGGGTCGACCAGGAGCCGTACGCCGGGTTGCCCTCGTACAGAGCACTCCAGCCTGAGCCTTCCTTCTGGAGGTCGTTCCCAACTGCACGCCTGGAATTTTTCCAAAGAGCCACAGCTTTGATGCAGCGATGTGTTACCTTGACATAAAAGCGACCCAGGCACCAGGCGTGGGACGGAACGTGGTCTTTCAGCCAAAGTTGAAGGGGCCGCATGTGAAGCAGGCGGAATAACCGAGGAGGCAGCCGCCATGAGGCTGAGCATCCTCTGAAATGCCCTCAGAGGACGTGTAGCCCCCAGCCTGAAAGACGCCGCCGCTCACTGGATAGTCAGGGAGCGTTCCAGCGTAATCCAAGCTCGCAGCCTTACAGAGTCTATGACTGATCCCAAAAAGGACACTCGCTGTCTGGGAATCAGAAAACTCTTGGCTTGATTGATTTTCAGCCCAAGACGCTCTAAGTGGTTGAGCAACAACGACCTGTGAGCGGTAAGCCGCCGTTCTGAGTCGGCTTGTACTAGCCAATCGTCGAGGTAGTTCAATATGCGGATTCCCATCTGTCTTAGAGGGGAAAGAGCCGCATCTACGCACTTCGTGAAACTGCGACGGCCAGGGACAGACCAAAAGATAAGACCGTATACTGATAGGCCACTCCCTCGAAGGCGAATCTCAAGAACGGTCTGTGACGGGGCACTATTTGGATGTGACAGTAAGCGTCTTTCAGATCCACAGACAGAAACCAGTCTTCTTGGACGAATTTGCGCGAGGATCTGCTTCAAAGTCAACATTCTGAATGGCCGTCGCATGAGGGCCCGATTCAGATGTCTGCACTAAAAAACCTTCACCGCTCAGAGGTGCTCGAAAGGGTGGGGAATGATCGCGAGCCTTCTTCGAGGGGGTTCCGGCATTTGTAAGAACTTGCCCTCTCCTTTCCTCTCTTCACGCAGATCAGGACGACTTCTTAGGCTCAGGGTCCAGCACTACACAAGGGGGGGAACCTTGGCGCCCCTTGCCGTCTGGGGGCACTGTTGGATGTCAGGCTCTGGTTTGTACGAGAGCTGAGACTGCGCCGTCTTTGCAGGCTGCTGTGTGGACGCTGGCTTGGGGCGGCTTGAAACAGTCACCATGATGGCCGGGGAATCGAGGAAGGCCATCTTTTCAGCATCCCTGATGTCCATCAAGTTTAGCCATAGGTGGCGCTCCAGCACCACCAGGCTAGCCATGGCCTTGCCCACTGCCTGCGTCGTCGCCTTGATAGCACGCAAGGCCAGATCTGTCGCCATACGCAGCTCCCTGAAGGCGCCAGGATCCCAGCCAGACTCGTCCATGTCCCGGAGAAGTTTGGCCTGAAACACTTGAAGCACAGACATCATATACAGGCTGAACCGGCTCTGGCCAGCCGCTGCATAAGCCTTGTTGGCTAGGGCTGACGTCATCCTGCAGGGCTTTGAGGGATGCACTGCAGCTTTAAGCCCGCGGCTCGATGGTGGAAGAAGATGAGCAGCCACCGCCTCTTCCAGAGGGGGGAGCTTGCAATACCCCTTGTCCTCAGCGCCGTCAATGGTGGTGAGAGCTGCAGCAGTCGAGGGATTAACACGTACGGAGCCCGCCATGTTTTGGTGAGCTTGCCGTGCACCGCAGGCACGAAGGGAGCTGGACGCTGGCGGGAGGAAGGATGACGTTGTCCTTTCAGGAAGGCCGGGGGCGGGCTCTTCTGGGGCTGACCACTCAAGGTCAAGTTCCTCCACAGCGTGTGTGAGAACCCGGATCAGCTCCGAGTCTACGCTGGGCCACGTAGACTGCGATGGAGGGGGAGCTTCAGGCTAGAGGTCTACACGGGTCCAAAAATTTGTACCCGGGCCCGTGCAGAACCGAGAAATGTCAAAAATGTACTACCCGGAACCGACGCGGACCGTCAGTTATTTGAAAGATGGACCCGAACCCTGCCAGGAAGACACAGACCCGACTGGACCCGATCGGCACATATTCCACAGCAAATTGCTATTAACAAGTTGATAAACAAGTTGCGAAAATTAAACTTTTTGTCTTACCTAATTTAAGAAGCCTTCTCCCTTGTACCTGACTGTGATGCACACAATCCTCCTTGCCAAGGAAGTTCCATCCATGTTATTCCTCTCTTGCAAATTGAAATGCGTAATCCACTCATTATTCCAGTTTCAAAAGTCCACTTGCTGTCACAGTGACAGATGACAAATGCGATTTTGCAGTTTTGCATTTTTTGTATCTCGAGTCAACTTGCATTATAATTTAGACTGTTTGCCCATTTGGATTATAATAACGATTGCTTGTCCAGTGCCATGGCTGTTTTTTCAAAAGTCCACTTGCTGTCACAGTGACAGATGACAAATGCGATTTTGCAGTTTTGCATTTTTTGTATCTCGAGTCAACTTGCATTATAATTTAGACTGTTTGCCCATTTGGATTATAATAACGATTGCTTGTCCAGTGCCATGGCTGCTGATGTTAGCTTTACTTATTTGCTATCATCTCTGTGCTCTCTGAGCCGAGTCTGAGCAAAAATTTTAGATATAACAACAAGACGGTTCATTCATAATATTATTTTAAAAATTATCAATAATAACTCACATCACTCATTAAGTTATCCGTTATCACCGTGCGTGTGCATTAACTCCGCCCACCCTGCTTCTGATGACGTCGCTCGTGTTTT
>NW_015506206.1:319106-336658 GCF_001515645.1 Sinocyclocheilus grahami | reverse complement strand
ATAATTTAGACTGTTTGCCCATTTGGATTATAATAACGATTGCTTGTCCAGTGCCATGGCTGTTTACGTTAGCTTTACTTATTTGCTATCATCTCTGTGCTCTCTGAGCCGAGTCTGAGCAAAAATTTTAGATATAACAACAAGATGGTTCATTCATAATATTATTTTAAAAATTATCAATAATAACTCACATCACTCATTAAGTTATCCGTTATCACCGTGCGTGTGCATTAACTCCGCCCACCCTGCTTCTGATGACGTCGCTCGTGTTTTGTTTTGTTTTGTTAAAGTTACAAAACAACACACGCACAGCGCTGACTGACTCTGATAACAGCCGGGTGTTCTCCGAGTCCGATCGACTCGGGTATTACACACAATGTTAAACAGACCCGGGACCTGAAGTAATAGATTGGAACCCGACCCGACTGACCATTTAAAATATAGCCCCGAACCCATACGGAATCCCGGGTCCTCGGGTCTTGGGTCCTCCGTGTAGACCTCTACTTCAGGCTCTTTGCCGGAACATGCCCACTCGTCAGCGTCAGATGCTGTAAAGGACATAGAGTTGTCGACAACCACCTCTTCCTCAGAAGTGCCAAAGGAGACCAAGCCGCTCGCATCCGACGAGGGGCGCTGATCCTCGCGTGCAAAGCACACCGGTGGGAAGAGTGAAGCACACGGGCACTGGGCCCACACCACATCACTCGAGCCCGAGAAATTCCTTCCTCTTTGGAGAGAAAGGAGTCGGGAGAACAGAGCGGGGAGGACTGCCTTCGTGGAAGAAGGTGATCCGCGAGCGAAGATAGGCGAGTCTTCTTGCAGTGAGAACATGAAGCCTCTGCGTGGGAGACCCTCAGACAGGTGACACACTCATTGTGACCGTCAGCTTCATGCAGTGGGTCCTTACACGAGCTACACTTGCGAAGCGACATTTGAAACGACACGCTATGAGAAATTGCTCAGAAAATTTGCTCTTTTTATCCAGCCGGATGGCCGCAGGGGAAACTCCTTCCGTTGCAGTGGCTTGGTTCGACAGCGGAAGAGCAGGCTGAGCTTCTTGCTTTGGCTTCTTGCTTCATTGCAGAGTCAGCGAAGAGATGGTCTCATCGCTGAAGGAGAAGATTCTGATGAAATGGTGCTCCAGGCCGACTTATATAGCATCAGCTCTGCCCCCTCTGGCGGGCTTGAGCACCATTGGTTTGTGCCACTACACAAACGTTAACAAATCAGGCTTCAGTAACAGAGTAAACAGGAGTTTCCCCCAACCAGTCGTCAATGACGACGCAATTGGAGTTACCTTTCCATAGGGAACTGGAAATCCCCTGCTTAGTTTCAGAAATGCTACGCTAATGGAAATTCATTTAGTCCTAAGAAGGCAAGTCAGTCCACTCGGTGGCCATCTTGGAAATGCCCCAGATGGCTATTTCAAGTCATGCAAGTTCAGCTCCTATCTCCTATCTACTTAAACTGAAGTGAGAAAAACAGAAATCTTTAAAACTGTTGAATGAAAAACATTTCAAATAAGGAATAAAATGTGATAGCAATGGTTTTGCTGCTATATTGAAATTGCAATGTCTTCCATTAATTTTGATACACGTTTAAGCAAGTCTCCTCCTCTTATAATGTCTCTGGTAAACTTTTGTTTTACACATTTTATGGATTTCATGTTAAGAAAATATTGGGTCTCATTCACTAACTGTGTGTATGCATCAAATTTGTGTGTAAAATCTGTATATGATAGTATTAATGAATGAATCATGATTTATCAATAACTTTCTTTTTTAAAATGTATTCTAAATCCCCCCCCCCCCCCCCCCAACAAACAAAACAAAAAAAAACAAAAAAAAAAAACAAAACAAGTATTTTCTTTTTGCATTGCCTGCAGATTACTGCTACAGTAAAAATGTCTTGTGTATGGCTGCATTCTTAGGCACTGAATTATGTTGTATTAATAGGCTAAAATTAAAAACGAGCTCCCTATCTGACTTATTTTTGCAGAGTATTACTGAATTTTGAATTCAGCAAAGAGTCACGTCACATAATCATGACTGACCGTTGTTTATTCTCAACCCCCCCCCCCCCCCCCCCAAAAAAAAAAAATATATTATATACACACAAAAATCACATCATCCGGGTGGTCTTATAAGATGACATTCTATACATATAAAAATGTTCTTAAATATATTTAATCATATATAATAAAACGTTACAAAATAATATTGGAAGGAACTTCAGATGAATTATATGTCCAAGTTAGTTAAAGGGGTCATATGATGCTAAAAGAACATTATTTTGTGTATTTGGTGTAATGAAAGTTGTTTATGCGGTTTAAGGTTAAAAAAACACATTATTTTCCACATACTGTACATTATTGTTTCTCCTCTATGCCCCGCCTTTCTGAAACACATCGATTTTTACAAAGCTCATCGTTCTGAAAAGCGAGGTGTGCTGTGATTGGCCAGCTATCCAGTGCGTTGTGATTGGCTGAATACCTCAAGCGTGAGACGGAAATGTTACACCCCTTACCATACTGTGATCTCGTGTCCCGGCCGGAGCGACGAGACAAAAACATTAAAACCCATAATAAACGAGGCATTTGTTGCATCCAGTGGGGACATAATTACGGATTATAATGACTTATACCGTCTTTTTATGGGCGGGCTTGAGTGAGCGGCGGCGAGCGTGTTTGAGAACAGTGCGGCCGGCGGATTCGACGAAGGAGCGTCCGGCGGGCTTGCAGTGAGACTTTAGTCTTTGCAACTTTACAGATCTTCTTTATGCACCAAGAGCTTGTAACACTCAAAAGAGAAAGGAAAAATTGAATTCGCATCATATGACCCCTTTAAGAAATCTTCATTCAAGTTGATTAAACTTGACATTTAAGGCACCATGAAAACGACTTTTTTTTACATTGGAATAATATATTTTATTTCAAATTTATTTACGTCTCACAAAGTTTTCTTACCTTTTCTTACCTGTTTATTTGATTTAAGTGAATTTTCAAACTTACCATAATAGAAAGATATATGAAATACAGCAAGTTTAATTAATACTAAAACTAATACTAAATGAATACTAATACCATGTGAAAAGTATACTTTTTTTTTTTATCAAATAGTGTATTAGTAGATAGTTTTTTTGGCAGTTAGTTCATGAAATTAACATTTTTTTCCTTAATCTTTTCTCTGCAGTAATCAAGGCCAAGGTGGTTGGAAAAAAAGAAGTGGATTCTGGGAATGATATTTATGGGAACCCTATCAAGCGGATCCAATATGAGATTAAGCAGATCAAGGTGAGGGATGAATATGACAGCTGTTGTTCAAATCTAACCTACAATGAAAATGTCTTGCCGTGAATAAAAGGATATTTTGCTGTCCTCTAACAGATGTTCAAAGGCCCGGATCGCCATATCGACGTGGTCTTCACCGCACCCTCGTCTGCAGTATGCGGAGTGACGAATTTGGACACTAACGGCAAGAAGGAGTACCTCATCTCAGGTAAAAGATTGTCATTTCACTACAGCTGTTGTTTTTGGTCAAATAAATGTACAGTCTAACCACACAGTGCTATTGGTTACTGCCTTCACAGCAAAGCACTTGCCAGTTGGCACATGCTTCACTCAAGGCGATCCATTTTCAGACAGGACAGAAGTTTACAAACCGTGACTTATTGATGTACAATGTGCTGAATTTACTGCTGGGTTTCAATACTCTTCTCTTCTCTCTAATGAACTTGCTGAGCAGGCAACTCTGAAGGGAAAAAACACAGAATATAAAAGAACGTCAAAAGATTAACACAGACAACTTCTGGTTTCCCCATCTCAGATCATTCCAGCAGAGCCCAAATTACAGAGTTGACAAGGCAGAGGTCTGTGGAGGGTAGCAATTGCCTTTAAAGCCGAAGTTTTAGAGGAGATGGGGAGGTAAAATAATGAGAGAGCTGATCCTGTAGTGCAGAGTAACTGCTGAGGTTGTGTTTTCAAGGCACACATTCCCTTCTCCACACTGAGTAGAAACTACGCAGGTTTCAGATTGTAAGCAGAGCAGACCTTCAGAAACCTTTGCTCTGGGCAAAAATAGAAACCATCTTGAGGTTGTTTATGTCATAGTATTTGCATGTTCCCTCCCATTTTGTGAAGTCCCAAATTGTGGTTAGCTACTCCTGTTCTCCACCATCAGGGTTCACAAGCTTTTGCATGTAGTGTTTTTCCCCAAATCTGTGCTTTGACTCTGCAGTGACCTCCTTTATGTGGTTCAGTCATAATACAGAACAATAGATGACTAACAGAAGGGTTTGGTTTATAAACGTGGCGACTTGTTATCGTGTTCTCGTGTGCTGTTATTTTGTCTGTTGGACCACGCTATGCTCGTGACTATCAGATGTTCACAGACGGTTCAGATTGTTTTGTCTGCACATTGTGTTTCCAGGCAAGGCGGAGGCCAACGGCAAGATGCACGTGATTCTGTGTGATCTCATCATGCCCTGGGAATCCATGAGTGCCACCCAGAAGAAGAGCCTCAGTCAGCGCTACCAGATGGGGTGTGACTGCAAGGCGAGTATTGGACACATAATAACCATTACTGTGGAACATGCTGTCAACCTGGGTTGTGCACAATTCAGAATTTGAAGAATGGTCTATCTGTCTATCTGTCTATCTATCTATCTATCTATCTATCTATCTATCCATCTATCCATATTTCTATCAGTGCATTCGTCTATCTATCTATCTATCTATCTATCTATCCAATTAGGTGTCTTTCTTTCTTTCCATCCATCCATCCATCAGGCCTATAAACCTTAAACTCTTCATAAAGTGCATAACGTGTGGTATTCAACACACATTGTTTTTGCATTTGAAAAGGTACATCTTTTGGTTTGGTACTTGTAGAACATTTTGCTGGAATTTTTAATTGTTAACAAACTACTTGCACTATTTATACTACTAAATTGTGTTCAATAGAAGTATTCAAAAACACACTTATAGAGACTTTGGGATGGACTGTTTTGATTTGAGTCAGTAAGCATCTACCTAGCTAATATTTCATAATAAAAAATACAGGTATCATTATCACACCAAGTTAACAAACATTGTTTTTGCTGCACCCAGATCACACGCTGTGCGACCTTCCCATGCGAGATCAGTGCCCCAGAGGAGTGTCTGTGGACAGATTGGGTGACGGAGAAGATAATTCACGGGCGCCAGTCGGACCACTACGCCTGCATCAAGAGAGGAGACGGCTCCTGCGCCTGGTACCGTGGAGTCGCGCCACCCAAGAAAGAATTTCTGGATGTGGAAGACCCTTAAAGTATCTCTCGCCCTCTCCATCACCCAATCTGAGATTCTTACAGATATCATAGATAAGGTGTAAGTTAATATCGACATAAAGACAAAACTCTACTAAATTAAAATTGAAACGTCTTAAGGCTAGATTAGTGTACAGTCTTCATTAGATATCGCAACAAGAGACAGAATGGAGCGAAAGTAATGACCACACCTAAGGCTGGCACCCAGAAAACACTCCCCATCGTGTGAGGGACGATCTTTAAAACGAGAGCACTTTCTGCCCCCCAAAACAGCACTTAGATTTCTCTCTGCATAAAGACTGAATGATCTCTACAATCTCCCAAAACTGCAGTCTCTCAGCTCATTTCGCTTTTTCAGTTTCTAGTATTCTGGCCTAAACCCACACGGGGTGGTATTGAAAGTATTACTTTTGAAGGTAGTGTAATTTCCCAAAGCCATGCCAATTGGTCCACTCAGATAAATGGTGAGGCAGGACTTCCCAGATAGTTCAAAGCTGTGCGGGGACCTGGAAAGAACTTAAGACAGTTGGGATTTGGGGGGAAAAAAGGAAAATTAAAGACCAAAGTCAATGTCGCTAGGCATGAATTTGTGACAGAAACAAAATTGTGCTGCTGACCAAATTTCAGAATGTGGAACTGTTGTATATGAAGCTGTTCTTCATTTCCACTATTTTGCATCATTGCTTCATGGCGTATCCTTCGCATATACGAAAAATGAAGGAATAACAATGCAGGTATCTATTATTCTGACGACAGTTCATAATTAGTTATAAAGTCCTCTCTAATTCGATTTTTTTATGCACATTTACAAATCGAACATCCCTAATTTGTTTTGTCAATATGTCTGTTTATCTTTCTGAACCAATTTATGCATTTTTTCCTCCGTTAATAGTTCAGTGATGATACTATTTGAACTTGTTGCACTTTTTAAAGACAAAACCAAGAGGACCGTCTCCTCTTTTTTGTAATTCTCATTTTCAGTGCTTTTGTTATTGATTTGCAAATGCTTTATCTTTAAGAATTACCGCATCAGTTATCTAAAGTCCTAGTGAGCTGTTTTATCTTCCGTATTGTTCTTATTAGATTATGTACCCAAAGAGGTATGTAAGACTTTAGTTGCCATGGTAATAATGGGAAGACCCTTCGTTTTGCCCTAGAGTAAAACAAGGCTGATTGGATTGGCATGCAAAGACACAGGCCTATAGCATGCACTGGGAAAGAGGAAACAATGAGCGAGGTTCCTTCCTCCTGTGATGTCAATAAACTCAGGAGTTTACTGGCAGCTTGAGAGGAAGGCACAGAGTTGGGTTGTTGCAGCTGTCCCCTGATTGGGCGTTGCCAAGTCATGTGATTGACTGAGGGTGAGGCATTAGAATACTAGTTGCTAGGCGCTTCGTCAGGGTGAACCATGTGGCCCGATGTGGTCAAAGTGATTGAGAGAAAGAGGGAGAAGACAGACTGAGGTTGAACTGATGAAAGCAAAACAGTGTTGATCGATTTGAACGATATAATGCATCACAATCATTGTATAAAATTAACACCAAAATCATTTGTGTCGACAAAGCGAGCATTCTTATGGGTAATCGTTCGATTCATGCCTTTCTATTTTGGCTCTCAGTGTTCCAGCATAAATGTACGAAGCTTTTTTTTCTCTTTTTTTTTTGCTTAAGTGTGATTTAAATTAAGATTTTTGTTTCAATATCCTCACATCTTTCTTCATACCAGAAGCGTTGTCATAAACGAGCTTGAACTCTTACAAATAGTCTATAAAAATCTACAAGGTTAATGTTTAATATGCATCGAGCTATAACTACTTAAACTGCTTTGTATGAATTGTTATTGAACTTTAATGGCGTAAGTTAAATGATTTTGTTTCCACGTTTCTACTTTTTTAATGTGTTATTACCTTTGATTTATATGATCACTGTGTTATTTTTACCAGTCTTTGGTCTTTCTCTTTTATGATTTGCTGAAAAGAGCAAGAATGTGAGACCTAGTGTCTGAACCACATGATAAAAGTTGTGGTAGAAGAACCAGACTATGCATGTCTTTGATGCTTTGTGTAATTCCCATGTGAACGTTCACTTGACGGATAAATATACAGTATTACCAAATAAAACATTAAACTACATTGGCTTGTCCCATTAGTATTTTATATGTATATTTCTGCAAGTAATGAGGTTGTGGACAGGTGTCTTTTATACTGATAACGAGTTCAAACAGATGCCATTAATACAGGTAACGAGTGGAGGACAGAGGAGCCTCTTAAAGAAGAAGTTACAGGTCTGTGAGAGCCAGAAATCTTGCTTGTTTGTAGGTGACCAAATACTTATTTTACCGAGGAATTTACCAATTAATTATTTAAAAATCCTACAATGTGATTTTCTGGATTTTTTTTTCTCATTTGGTCTCTCATAGTTGAGGTATACCTATGATGAAAATTACAGGCCTCTCTCATCTTTTTAAGTGGGAGAACTTGCACAATTGGTGGCTGACTAAATACTTTTTTGCCCCACTGTATATATATATATATATACTGTATACACACGCACACACACACACACACATATTAATGTATTCATTCATTTATTTCCGATTGCCCATAAAATGTGGTCTCTGGAGGCTTTGTAGTACATTTTATCCCATCAGTGTGAATATTTGACAGTAGTGCTGCATATTTACCTTTGCAAAACTTTCATGATCAGATACTGCCCTCATGTGGCAGAAATGAATATCGAGTGCACAGTTGTAGATAAAAATAAACACAAGGTCCACTTTGGTTCAACTCCCATGAGTTATTATCACAGACCAGGGGTTTATTTCAACAGCTGTCTGTTTATTTCATCATCTTGTAATGATGAAAACAAGTACATAACTCAGATAGTTCACAGTGAGGGCAGGCTATGGACCCAACGAGCGCCATGAATGTTTTTTTTAAGGCACACTCGGTAACTGAAATACTCTTTCAAACTGAGGTTTATTAGACTGTACTTTCCTGAAGTTTATGCTTGTAACTGGTATTTTAAATGTAAACACTTATGATCTGACTGTATATTCCTAAATGTCTGACATAAAATCTGATAAAATGATATCACTGATGGCTTTAGAGGCTATTAAAGCATTAAACCTTTCAAATAAACTCTTCCTGATGTATGTGGTAAATGACGGTGTTTGGCATCAGAGGGAAACAGTTCTCAGACTTTTCAATCTGTTCCCGATTATTCAGGGTAGATCATACACAACAGGAACGGATGACAGGGCAACTGGACCAGGTTTATCCAATGTCTATAAATTCTCTGTTAAATGTATTTTTACAGAGAATTTTGATTCACAAATCAAAATGATTCTTTGCAGCAGTCAGGGCCAAATGTAAAAAACTATTCATAAATTATGCTTTAGTGCATAAAAACCTTCTTTTTGGGTTATGAAAAAAACCCTCAAATCTAAAAGCTTCTTTTTAGCAACTTCTTTAGCAAAAAATTGTCAAAAAGAGCTTCTAATTGGCCGATGACTCGTGCATCCAGTCTGATTCGCCAGCACTCACAGTCCCTTGTTGAAGTAGACATAACTGACACGTTCCCCGTACTGAGAAATGATGGACTCCCTGAGCTCAGGTTCCAGTTTGGATACAGCCATAGAACTGCAAATCAAAGTGCAAATGATTGATTAGTTGGGTATGGCTCAGAGACCACAGTTATCATGAAAACATCTGAATGAAGCATTTTAAAGAGAGATAATGGAAGAAGCAGCTGCAAAAAGTTGCATGAATAACATTAATGTCCTTATCAAAATATGCCATATTTGCTGTATTCACCACTGGTTATTAAAGGATTAGTTCACCTAAAAATGAAAATTAGCCTGTTATTTACTCACCCTCAAGCCATTCTAGGTGTATATGACTTTCTTCTTTCAGACGAATCCAATCGGAGTTATATAAAAAATTGTCCTGGCACTTTTAAGCTCTATCATTGCAGTGGGCAGGTGTTTCTGTTCAACAGTCCAAAACACGTTAAATAAACTGCGCGCATCCATAATAAAAACGTGCCTCACACGGCTCAGGGGGGGTGAATAAAGGCCTCCTGTAGCGAATCCATGCGTTTTTTTGTAAGAAAAATATCCATATTTCAAATGTAATAAACACTTTTCTATCACTTCCGCTATATGTCATACACGGAAGCAGTTCTCGAGGGTGAGTGAAACACAGGCTAATTTTCATTTTTGGGTGAACTAACCCTTTAAAACTGTAGATGTGTATGTTTCTTCATTAAAACAAATTTGGAGAATTTTTGCTCTGCATCAGTTGTTCACCAGTGGATCCTCTGCAGTGAATGGGTGCCGTCAGAATGATACTTAAAACAGCTGATAAAAAATCACAATAATCCACAACAGACTCCAGTCTATTAATTAATATCTTATGAAGTGACAGTTTGAAGTTAAAAATCTCTTAATGATGGATTTGGTTTTTACAAACGTGTGGACTTCACTTCCCAAGATGTTAACTGATGAAATGGAGTTGTGTGGATTATTGTGATGTTTTTATCAGCTGTTTGAACGCTCATTCTGACGGCACCCAATCACTGCAGAGGATCCATTGGTGAATAAGTGATGTAATGCTAATTTTCAATGAAGAAACCAACTTATCTACATCTTGAATGGCCTGAGGGTGAGTACATTTTCTGCAAATTTTCTTTTTTGAGTGAACAATTCCTTTGAAGATATACTATACCTTTATAAAAAATATATATTGAATGGCATATACAATATATGTTTACAATCTTTACCATCTCTGAGGAAACAGTGAACATGCTGCAGGCACCATGAAGATCAGACTGTGAAACAGAGAAGGGCATGTTGTCATTTCTTCTACTGAAACAAGATCTCATATATTTGGCATATCAATCCTTGCTATTTTCATAATAAGAAATGTGATCACTTACAATACGCCAACCATCATGACTTGCAGTGGCCCATGAAGAAATGTGATTTTCTGCAACAGATTGGAAGAAACAAACAAATGCAGATATGTTTAATATAAAATCATACACATACAGCAAGGGGTTTATAGCCTTTACAAACACACGAATCCCAATATAATATAATGAACAATAAAAAGTAAGATTATCTTTGTAAGACTTTTAATAATTGTAATTGAAAACCTTATTATGCTACACAAAGCATGTTAAACCATTAGCTAAAATTCATTCAAATAGTTCAAAGCATTTGAAACCTGTATGCATTGATGATAACAGACTGTTATATGAGAATGACTCAACAGATGTCAGCTTTGAGGTCTGAGAGAGAGTGAATTTATAACAGAAACACCTGTAGATCATAAACTGGCTATTTTATCACTTCTCCTTTCCATTGCGTGCTCCTTGGATGCAAAATAAACATCATGCTCACCTGCATGAATCTGTATTTTTCAAGCCTCTGCATAATAATGGGGAGTATGACTGGAAAGAACAAAGAAAGCGGATCAGGATTCAGCATTGACTGGTGGGTGAAGTGAGGGCTGCTTTATTTTAGCACTGAGATCCGATAACTCCAGCCAAACTCTGCACATACTCATGCCTGGTGCTGCCATGGTAACTCGAGAGATGACCACCTGTGTGATGCCCTTGACAGCTGCTTTCTATGACAAACACAGACGGTATAACTTGAGAACAGAGAATGTTTATAGTGTAAAAAGGCATCTTATCCTTAAACTGATTATTTTAAGCACTAAAAGCATTCAAATCTACTGTATTTAAACTAATGGTTTTGCTCATAAGTTTACATGCTCGGGTATATATGAAATGTAAATTACAATAAATTGTTATATCAATACTAGATATCTTAGATACAATATAAGATATACAAGGATGTCGTAAAAATTAACGGTACGTAGGTGTTTAATTTCTGTTATTAATTTGTCATGTGGAATATAAGCAGTTTCTTCAGGGCAGTACTAAATAAAGCATAAAATGTTTTATGATATCATTTTCTAAACTGATACACATTTTACAGATTTTGCAAGGAGAATGTAAACTTCAGAGCAGAGCTGTAACTAGTTTCATCAGGTGAGATAAATGCTCCTCACCCTTGAGTGGCCCAGTATTTTTCCATCTTCATCCGTCACAGCAATGCCGTTCAAAATCTCCCTGTATGAGAAAGAATAAACCTGAATATACTAATATCTAGACACGTGAACCTATTGAGTTAGACCTGCCAAAATAAAAGCTGGTAGGAAACATAAGAGATCTCACTGTTGTCTCATCATTGGAATGTTCACACAGTTAGCCGCGGCCACAGCAGCGAACGGCACCCAGCGTGCCACCAGTGGAGGAGCTTTCTGAGGAGACAAAAGTTAAAGATGCTAAATAACAGACTATGATAATAGTTATCTATTATTTATTCTTTCAAATAAATAATAGATAACTACATAAATTATTCTGGTCACACTTTAGATTAGAGTCCATTTCTCACTATTAACCAACTATTAATTATGACTTTTGCCTCAGTATACTCCAATTACTGCTCATTAATACTTAGTAAAGTAGTTGTTAATTTTAAGTATTGGGTAGGATTAAGGATTTAGAATAAGGTCTTGCAGAATAAGACATTAATATGTGTTTTTTAAGTAATAATAAACAGCCAATATCCCAGTAATATTCATGCTAATTACCAACTAGTTAAAAGTGTGAATTGGACACTAAAGTGTTACCAATATTCTTATTAACTCACCAAAGTATTTAAAGTGAGAAGGATACATAAAAGCATGCATTTTAAGGTTAGACTTTAAATTTTGATGTTAAATCCACTATTGTATTGTATATAAATCTTCTACAGTCTATACAGTATTAAGTTCAATTACATAAGAAGTAACTGTAATTAAATTACAGAAAGAATAAGAGTAATCACTTACTTTACTTTTTCAAGGGAAAAGTAATTAAATTACAGTAACTAATTACTAAGTAATTAATTACACCCAACACTGTTTTTACACACAAATTTATATTTCAATATTCCGTTTGTAAATGTTCTATTGTAATCAGCTGCATATCCAAGATCCTGTCTGTAGTCATAGAGTATTCCCTTAATTATTTATATGAGGCTGAGTGATACCTTTGTGTAGAGGTTCAGCCCGACCGCAGTGACCAGCGCTGTGCTTGTTGCAGTCACATAAGCTACTCCAATCTGCCTGAGCAAAGAAGATACACACAACACAACAAAAACCCATATCTGTTACTGAAGCTTATCTGTTATTTCAAGCTCCTTCCCAGACATCTGTTAATAAATCGCTAGGTATCACGGGACAGTCACATTTTAAGAGGTATACTCTAAAACCTACAATATCTTGCAAGTGAGTAAAGTTCAAAGAAAGAAGTCACAGGAACTTACTTTGGTGTGATGGGGGAGGCAGCATTGCGATTGGTGTAGTTGACCAGAGCATTGAAAGACTGGTTAACCCACTGCCAGAACACCACAGCAGGAACTGTCCTACACGACCATACAAAAAAATTTTATCAATGCATTGATCATTTCCAGTTCCAGTCTACAGAGAATAGATTATGCTAAGACACTAAGAATATGAAAATCATATTCTGATGAGACCAAAGTAGTCTGAATGTTTGGCGCAAACTAAATGCAATTTCTGATTCACAAATGGTGAATTTTTGTTATTTAAGGTGTCATTCCAACAGGTGCTTCAAACGAAAATGTGACTCCTTCCAAAGAGCCTAAATGAAAAACAACAGAAAACAAGAAATATTCAATGCATTGATCATTTCCAGTTCCAGTCTACAGAGAATAGATTATGCTAAGACACAGAACAAAACAAATGTGACATTTCGGATGAAAATCATATTCTGATGAGACCAAAGTAGTCTGAATGTTTGGCGCAAACTAAATGCAATTTCTGATTCACAAATGGTGAATTTTTGTTATTTAAGGTGTCATTCCAACAGGTGCTTCAAACGAAAATGTGAGTTATTTGCTCTCTTCATTAGTGTAATTTTACTACTAACTGGTTTCTCATCTAACAAAGCAGCGTATTTCCAAATGCCATGATAAGAAAGTCAAAACCAAGGCTCTTACAGTGAGGCCAGCTGTGTAAACAGATGTTTGGATATCAGGGGAAAAAAACAGACCAGGGCCTTGATACCAATAATCTTGACTAGTGAAAGTGACAAATGGACTCCTGAGAGTCTGAGCTAATCATAACCAGTTTAGTTCAGTCTTCTAAGTTAAAAATCAACAAAGTTTCCACCAATCCTTAACAAGTAATTTCTCTCAAACAATATGGCGTAGAAATGTACTGTAGAGGATACTATAACTATCAGTACACGGCAACATCAAGTGTACTTTACAGTCTGCATGTGTTACATAAAAATGAAAGCAGTGCATATAAAAGCAGGTGCAAAGCAGGTGAAGGTGGACAAGATTTGACATTTGTAATTTCACTATTTAATGCAGGGAATTGAATGCACAAGTACACAAAACAAGCAAACAAAGAATGACTGTCAATGGGTCCCAACTTGTCAAGACCATTTTGTTAATTTGTTTCCTTACCGGTTTAACCTGATTTACTGGAAGTTTAACAGAAAACGTGTAAAACATATACTGTGATTAAAATAAAATATCATGAAACTAATACAAATATGTACAGGTAACTATAGCAACTAGGTATGTTACCAAGAAGTTTAAGGAAACAGACCTCGACATGTAATTTCTTAAGTGGGATAACAAAGTATGCGTTCGCTATTAAAACGTCAAGATTTCTTAAACATTACGCATGAATTTTCATAAAACTAGCAATGCCTGAAATTACATTATACAAAGTAGCAGCTAATTGAGGACTGAATCAGAAAGACTGTAAGTTATCCAGCAGCTTGCATCAGTTCATGTTCACTGTACACAAGCACCCGGATGTGCGCTGTCAAAACAAATCTGACAAAACCACAAATATCAAATGTGTCGCATGAAAATACCTTTATAAGGTGGCGTGACACTCCTGTTTATATCTCGTGGCGCTACAGTAGTAGTGGTAGTAAAAAAAATGAAGTGGGTTAAGCACTTTGATGATGTGGGCTTGCAACCGTAGACGAGCACGTGGCATTCTACCTTCCAATCCCTGAAGAGAAGAATCTCCCTCCGTCAGATTTCCGCAAATCGGTTCTCTCGAACAGTTCAAAGAGTCGATTCGAAACAACTGATTCAGCTATTGTTGTGCGGCATCCGGCATGCATGACCGCATGCTGTAAAAAGTGTTTTCAATGAAAACTCTTCGACTCTCGGTTCAACGAGTCGTTAGCTGAATTCGGAAGAGCATACTACGCTTACCTGTTCTGCCATATATTTAAATGAATGTGGCAGGAATAGTAACAGTAGAATGCTCGTTACTAGTATGCCATTTCAGTGGTTCAGTTCAGTGCTGCTGACTCGCGAACTGCTCGGAACGATTCAGTGAACGGATCATTCAGAGCGGCGTTATGACGGGGTCCAACAGAAATGGTATCCCTTTAAAAATGGAACACTATTGATTGAATATATTGATTTTCTATTAAACAAATAATTGATTTAATATTTTTATACAGACATGTATTAAGACCCCTAATATTTGGGTTACATTCGTGATTTTCTGAAGTATTTGTAACATGTGGCTTTTATTATTTTACTAATCAACTGATTTGTTCTGATACATCTACATTTAATGTATAATATATTACACATTATACACAAAATTGAAGAATATTTATTATGAAATGCTCTTCCAGTTCCACATATCCTATTTGATCTGTGTGCACAGAAACATAAACTGTTCATTTGTTGAGGATCAAATCACCTCAGCAGGTGATAATATAAACATCACTGAAATCGGTAGGCTTAGTATAATTCATTATAACATTAACGCTATCATTAGCAGAGCTAAATGTTTTCTGTGTACTACGTCACACGTATTCTTTGCGTACTACGTCATCCCCTCTTCCCCTTAGTAACCCTCAGCGGCGTCTCGGGAGCTCAGGAGGCAGAATCACAAGATGGTGAGTTAAAGCGCTTACAATAAACATAGTCGTACCTGTATACGCGTTTTGTTTGAGAGTCAACATTCTCATCTCCGTCACATTGTGAAACTGGGTTCTGTTAGCTATGATGTCTGAGGAGAATCGTGGATCTGTTGTAACGTTAATCAAGTGGTATTAAAGATGAGCAGCGGTGCTCGGCCGTGGATGAGATTAGCTTGCAGGACTGTTTAGGTGTCACGACTGGTCGAGAATCGAGGATCTTAAGTCTCTTTTTATGCCCGTTTTATAGGGGAAACTATATAAAGATCTATTTTCTTTAATTACACGTCCCTTGAACATTCATCGCTACTCTTGAAACCTGTTTGTTTGTTGATGCACTGTATAATCTGCGCTTTTTACTTGGTTTTCAGGGTTTGTTATCAATTTTACGGAAACTCAAAAGTACCCCCGACCAGGAGGTGCGGATATTGCTTCTGGGGTTGGACAATGGTGGCAAGACCACCTTACTGAAACAGCTGGCATCTGAAGACATCACTCATATTACTCCAACACAGGTGATATAATTACTTGGGGTGACCATAAGTACTCCTTTTCCCAGACATGTCCTGGCTGGGAATTCTAAAATGTCCTGGGTTTGGCTTTTTTTCCCCTGTTGTTTTCATACCTGACTGAAAAGTGAATTGAGCAATAGTGTGCAGGCATTGTACATAATCGTCCAATCGTGGCTTGTGGTCAAACTAATGAACATACGCATTTATATAATGTATGAGGACTAGAGAGCATCTCAATAGGAAAACAACACCAAATCCCAGACATTTTAGGCGATTTAGATGTCTTGGCCAGGACATGTCTGGAGAAAAAGAGGCATATGGTCACCCTGTGGTTACATAAAGCCAATTAGAGTTAATGCATGGATAATTTACTGGATCTGCTGCATTTTATTACCAATGCAAGTTTAATAACTCTTTTTCTTTCTCTGTAGGGTTTCAATATCAAGAGCGTCCAGTCGCAAGGATTCAAATTAAACGTGTGGGATATCGGTGGTCAGCGAAAGATTAGACCTTACTGGAGGAACTACTTTGAGAACACAGATGTACTGGTAAGATCATTTGTCCGATTAAAAGTCATCCCACAATCCACTTTGATTCCAAACATGTTGTTAATTGGACACTCTTTTTGATTTCAGATTTACGTTATTGATAGTGCAGACCGCAAAAGATTTGAGGAAACCGGACAGGTCGCTATTCTTTCTTCACTATTCCAAGCAATTTATGCTTTCAGTGTTTAAATAAGTGAATTGATCTGCATGCAGGAGCTGGCTGAGTTGCTTGACGAAGAAAAGCTCAGCGGTGTCCCGGTTCTAGTGTTTGCAAATAAGCAGGACCTGCTCACGGCAGCCCCCGCGTCCGAGATAGCCGAGGGTTTGAATCTGCACACTATCAGAGACCGAGTGTGGCAGATCCAGTCCTGTTCTGCCCTCACAGGAGAAGGAGTCCAGGTTGGTTTGGAATACATTTTGTTGTTTGTCAAATTTGACTTCAAAACAGTATTTGGACTTTCTGACTCAAATGTTGTTTCAGGATGGTATGAACTGGGTCTGCAAGTGTGTGAACGCTAAGAGGAAATAGAGCTGTTTTCCAAGCAGGAGGCAATATAACCATGACTTTGAAAAAAAAACTGTCAGTAGGTATAAGAAATGAAGGCATCCCTTCAAAACTATTTAAATTCACCTTTGCCTCTCCTTTTGGGCCTGCTTTGGACCAGTATCCATACAATGAGCTCAAATTAATAGTATCCTTTCCTTAGTCTTTTAAACTCAAAATTAAGAATGTACATCCATGTTTTTTTAGTACACTTCAAATCTTAATTCATTCTGCCTTCATTTCTTGAGATGAATGACTTGTGTTTTTATTTTGGATGTTATAGTTATTCAGAGGATTTTGTTACTGAGACATTTAAAAAGTGACAGCCTTCATCATTCAGTTCAGCAGTTGTCCTTCCGTACTGGCATTATTCACTGATATAACACTCTTGTTACTCCATCTAAGGTCATATTTTTCTAAGTTTTCCTGAGAGTAACAGAGATAAGAATTACGGTACCCAAATGCAACATACAACAAACATATAATATACAAAATAAAAGGGGACCATCAATAGGACGTTTTTGATAATTAAATGTAAATAATGTTCCAAATATCAAATTATTTTCTGCATATATATATATATATATATATATATATATAT
>NW_015506206.1:288649-311680 GCF_001515645.1 Sinocyclocheilus grahami | reverse complement strand
ATATATATATATATATATATATATATATATATGTATACTGTCAAATTTTACAAATCCAGCATTTAAGGATTTCTTAGAGCTCTATAATGTAAGTGGCCTGTACAGCTGTAATCCATATATTGACAAGTACAAGAGGATGTCTGTCGTCATCACATCAAGATTATTTCTGTAGCGTCTCTGAATGTCGTGATGTGTGTGAAATTACTGAAATATCCTGAGTAAAATACTGAAAACATGTGCAAGTGTGATGATTTATTGGTTGAGAATTCTTTTAGAGAAAGTAACCATACATTTATGTTTCTTTGTTTGATGTGAAATGGAGTCACTGCACCAATGCTGATACGGTAGGATATCTGTCAGACACACACTCTCACAGCATATGGTGTTGACAGAGGCACAGCGACTTGCCAAGACTCACTTCACATACACCTACACTCACATGATATTGCTCATTATCCAATGCCATTCTGAAACTACATGGAATATTTTGTATGCCATTATTTTTTACAGTAGACACATTTTTAATTAAATCTTAGATGAATCCTTCAGAATACATAAGTGTTATATAGGTGGCACTATTGTCCATGTTTACCATTTTGGCATTATTTTGTTTGCTAGTTCCTGATATTCTGTTACTTCATTGCTCTTCTAAGGGTGAACACACACACACACACACACAGTCATGTGTGTGTGTGTGTATATATAATAGTCAACATTTTAAGTGGATCAAAAAAGTTCTAAGACAAGAACGCATTTTGGTTTTAGGTTTTACTATTATACATGCTATAATTCGTTCAAATAAATGTGATCTTACTGCACTATTTCATCTCTGTCTGATTTGAAGCGGGCAGGATGCTAGAGCTAACGTGCCGTAACTGACGAAAATAACTCATTTTTACCTATTCGGTCAAATATTGCGCTGCAAAGAGCAATACTAGTTTTAACGTGTCTATAACTTGGCAAATGACCATGGAATAAGCGGATAGCCGTCCTTCGCGTCAGGCGGTTCTTTGCCTCCAAGTCGTGCATTTAAAATCCTTTAATGTTCGGCTAGCCGTTGATTATCCCCTACATATACTACTTCAGAAGTATGTACCATCATGTATGCATTATATTGTTCAGGAGTGACAGTAAAGACAATGTTCATAATGTTTTTCTTTGAATTTCTTTTACAGTTTTTTCCCTCAAAGAATCCTGACGAAATATATCATCCACTGATAGTACGAAATGTGTTTGAGCTCCAAATCAGGATTATTGGAATGATTTCTGAAGGATCATGGGACATGCTTTTTCATAAAGACACTGTGATAAATTACACTGTAAAATATATTAAAGTAGAAAGCATTTTTAACCGAAATATTTCAAAATATTACTGTTATATTTAAAAAAAAAAAAATTAAAAAAAAGACTAATTTAAAAACAAATCTTGACTTGTCTATGTGCACTGTTTTAGATGTTTTATGGGGACACAAATTTGTGTAATGACATGTGTATGACAGAGGTATTACAATGTGAAGGTGGTTCATGAGGCCACTATCTGCCTATGGTTCCCCGTAATTCAAAAGTCTTAAAAAACATACTAAATGGTGTTTTTTTTAATCTAAAAATGCACAAAGTTTTTTGTGAGGGGTAGCTTTAGGTGTAGGTTTGGTGTAGTGCGATAGAAAACAGTTTGTACAGTATAAAAACAATTACGCCTATGGAGAGTCCCCGTAAACCACCAATACCAACATGTGTGTGTGTGTGTGTGTGTGTTTACTCTCTCTCACTCCAGGGAACACATATTCACTGTTAACTACTAAACTCCTAATTTGCTGTTTCTTAATTTTTTAGTAAGGTGTTAAATTTAGGTAGGCTAATAATGTAGGGTTAAGGGATCTAGAACCCTGAACATGGCCATGCAAAAAAAAAAAGCAAGATACGCTTTAAGTACTTATATACAGCCAATATGATAGTAATATGCATGCTACACTCTATTTTTCTTGTTATTATTCAATGCAATGGTAATTGTGTTTGCTGCCACAGACACAAATGTATGTATTAATTAAAAACTTTAAACTAAATTACAAAGCTGCCCACAATCAGTAGATTTTCTTTTGCATTTAAATTTTTAATGGCCCAAAAGCAAGCCTTAATCTTAATTGAATCGATTCCAGTTAATTAAATCAAAATGAGCTGGTCTGAGTGCGTTTGATCTTTAATGATAATCTCATTTTGTCTCTAATGTTTGTGTAAAGCAGCCAATGACAAGCAGAAACATTTGTAGCAGCACCCTTTCCCCCCTCCTTCTCCTTTGCTCAATTCTGAACGTATTTCTTCAGTAAGAGCCGTGAGTGGCGACCATGCTAGCTGAATAGCTAACAGCCTGTGTGCCTGAATGAGAACACACACAACCCCTCCCTCCGGTTCCTGCACTCGGCATCTTTGAGTGACATTCGCAAGCTGACACGTGCGCCCACAGTGAAACGGGCAGGCTCTATTAAGCCTGAATAAATCCTCCGCCAGCCAGCTCTTTGAGACAGGCAATTAGACAGGCCTCTATACCTCACGCTGCATCCTAGTGTGAAGGACCCAGCCCTCATCCAGCATTCTTATCCACAGGCTTTTCCTTCCATCTGGCCCTTAGACAAGCCAGAGTAGAAAGACAGTGCCTTTTTGAATCCTGCTTATTGAAGTGAGAGGCCCCTTTCTCTCTGATTTAAATTGGTAGTCTTGAAGTGTGGGCGTTTTTGATGGAGGCAGCCAGATATCTTCATGATGGGTAACAAAGTTCTGGGAGAATGGATTATCATGGGGAGTACAGCGAAATGTCAGGGAAAGGGGTGTAATTAGCATTATGCTGGTCTGTTTGGTTCCTTCTGATTATATTCGACTTCAGATAGAAGCAGAAATGAAATCCGAAGCCATTCCGAGTGTCTTCTTTCAAAAGAAACCGCAGTTGCGCCTGTAATCCAAAGAGCTTGTGAAATTCAAGCCTTTTAGTTCAGGTATGTCATATTTAGGTTTGGTCAGAAATTGTATAGTTTTGGAATTTCACATAAATTAAATTTTTGTTACATTTAAAAACGAATTAGCTGTAATTAGTTTTAGAATAGTTGTGGTAGTTAGAGTTTAGTTTTTATATCTACTTTGTTATATGTAACTGTAATCTGATAGGCACAATCATATAGTGCTGCAGGGATGTTTTTTTGTAGGCCGACACCTGGAAACAAGTTAGCATTTTAGCACTTCCAGTTCCATCACTGAAGTCAGTGAGTTTTTTTTTTAAATATGGGTTTTGGGTTAAATGGATAAAGGGGTCATTTGATGCGATTTAAATTTTTCCTTTCTCTTTGGAGTGTTACAAGCTCTTGGTGCATAAAGAAGATCTGTAAAGTTGCAAAGACTAAAGTCTCAAATCCAAAGAGATATTCAGCGTTTGTAGTTTGTCATTTCTCCGATAACAAATGCAGACATGGTTTTAAGTTTATGCGGTGCGATGCAATGCAGTGCGTAAAAAGACAGTATAAGTCATTATAATCCATAATTATGTCCCCACTGGATGCAACAAATGCCTCGTTTATAATGGTCCACATGAAATCAAAATTGACTTTATTTACTTTACTAGCGCACACTGCTAGTCTTGATGTAAACAATTAATCCGTGCAAGTTAATCCGCTGGAAAAAATGGTTTGTCTTCGTTATCTTTCATCAAAATCTGAACATTTACTTCTGCTCTGGAATGGCATTCCTTTTCTGATGACATCAGTTTGACGGCTTGGGCAGAATATCCTTAAACACACCCTTCCAACTGTTAGATTGCTATGAGTGAGAGACAGAGAGGAGGAGCGCAAACATGAAACCATGCCCTCTATTCAATATTCAATATTCAGTTTCAGCTGGAAATGCGTCACTACACTGAAATAAAGTCGGCAGCAACTTCCGGTTCACGCGGATGGACGGGACAAGGCATCACAATATGGTAAGGGGCGTAACATTTCCGTCACACACTTGAGGTGTTCAGCCAATCACAACGCACTGGATAGCTGGCCAATCAGAGCACACCTCGCTTATCAGAACGATGAGCTTTGTAAAAATCGACGCATTTCAGAAAGGCGGGGCATAGAGGAGAAACAATAATGTACAGTATGTGGAAAATAATGTTTTTTTAACCTTAAAATGCATAAACACATTTCATTACATTAAATACACAAAATAATGTTCTTTTTAGCAACATCATTTGACCCCTTTAACACAAGCTCAAGATATATTTTTATTTTTTATTCCACAACACAAAATATGTCAGTAATACTGCCTTGTGAGTGTTTACTTGTTTTGAAATACGTGGTTGCTAAGTGGCTAAATGGGAGTGCAGAGGTGGTTAGGGACATTAAATGTCATTATGGTGAACAGGTAAACTCATACTCACTAGTTCACTAGTTCACTCTTGCAAACTATTCGATTTCAAATATTTAGTGAAATTGTTTTCGTTTTTTAAATAAGTACTGAAAGAGTTGTTGGAAACATGATGGTGGCAACGCTGAATTCATGCGACCATGTGTAGTTTGTTTATAGGGTAACACTTTACTTGAAGGGGTGTGCATAAGACTGACATGACACCTTCATAATCATGACATGACACATGTCATGAATATGAAGGAGGTTTTATGCATGTTTATGACAACTGTCATTAAGTGTCATTCACTCAGTTATGTAATTTTTAATGCAAATATGACATTATTTGACCTAACCCTACCCCTACCCTTACCCCTAACCATAGCCCATAACAAAGACATCTCAAACAATGTCATCTTTGCATTAAAAATTACATAACTGAGCAAATGACACTTAATGACAGTTGTCATAAACATGCATAAAAACCCTTCATATTCATGACATGTGTCATGTTATGATTATGTAGGTGTCATGTCAGTCTTATGTACACCCCTTCAAGTAAAGTGTAACCGTTTATAGCCTACATGTATTTTTTTTCTTACTGCTGATTGTTTTTAGGCTTCAAAATGTATTAGTCATGTTCATTTGTAAACAAAATGTGTAAGAATCATAAACTTTTGTTGGTCACAGAGCTTATTTTTCCAAAATACTCCAAAATCCAATGGAAAAATCTGGTATTTGTTGAGAGATCCAGGGCGATGCATCACTGCGGCACTCTTGCCATCTGTAAGTGGGATGATTTTTCCTGTACAATTCATGTAATAAATGCTCACTCAAAAATGTATTTGTATTATTTAATTAGATTATTTTTAGTTATATTTATTATTTCTCTTTACTTTATTTAATTTAACTTAAGTATTTATTTCATTTGAATTCTGACAGTATTTTTACAATCAATATTTTTTAATAATTAATTAATAATAATTCAAATTTAATTTAAAAGTTCAAAGTAATTCAATAATGAATAGTTTCTAGTTTTAGAATACAATAATATGTCTAGTGTTCAAAATTGTTCATTTAAAATAAATAAATAAATAAAGTAAAATAAAATAAAATAAAACAATAAAGGGTTAACCAGTGTGGGCTCTCATAGTCTTGAATATTGAATTATTCTTGGATAATTACTATATTCCTTGGGTCAAAAAAAAGTGTTATTTTTGTGGCCTCTACAAATAAGCTAATAAAATAATTTAAAATGTCTGAATACTTTCCGTACCCACTGTATATATAGCCTACTGTATATAACTTTTCACTGACAGTGAATTTATTTAATGTAGCTATTGGAATAATGTACTATCATTATCACAAAATAAACATTGAAAAACTTGCATTATTGGTCCTGATCACCCATTTTGCTATAATGACAGGCTGACATTGATATTTCCCATAACTTAAACCACACTAGACCACATGCCTGTGCTCCTCAGCATCTGCGTTCCTATGACAGAAATGCAGTAGTCCAGGGTTGGATTAGTGGTCGATCACATCTTATCTAAGATCAGGATGGCTCAAACCAGCTTTCTTGCAATAACATCCTGCAGTCTACGTAACCATAGCAACACAGAGGGACTTGAATGTGCCTTTAAAGTTGCACAAATAAAAGGGCAACATTGATTTTTATCTCCTTGATGGGATATAGTCTTCTCATTTGGCTTCATTCATTTCTATTCTGACCGTGCTAGATTTAAACACACTCGGATATTATCTCGTCAGTGAAAGACTTGGGTTCATTCCTTTGTAGTTTCACAAACAGATTGCCTGTAACACCTCTAAATGTATGAAATTATCATACATTTCAGTGTATTACTATCTATTTATATCTCTATCTGTATCCATATATATTATGGATTTGTTGACAGAGATTTGTTGCATGGCCTTATCAGCACACTCACAGAGTCAAACACTCACAGCGGTTTAATCGTCAGTTCAGGCAGTAGCACCTCTGTTATTCAGTGCCATTAAAATACTGGCTGTCAGAGGGGTGCAGTGAAGGAGACATAATTATGCACCTCAGCCAGACACAAAAGGCCCAACACCCACACAGATCTCTTCTTCCTGCTCAGAGCAGTCAAGCTTTTCCACATGGGACACGGTACGGTAGATCATTGGGATCATCTCGGCAGATTCAGATGTGCACCTAATGACAGCGTTATCATTCTGGAAACACATGGAATGTTCTTTAGGTCTGTACGCTGTTCTGGATTTGCGGTCTAAGAGGGTCGATAGCTGTTTTTCCTGACCGCGTGCCACCATACATAAGCATGTGAATGTGTGTGTGGGGTGAGGGGGAGGAGTTAGCACAGTAAATTTCTTGTTCCTTTTTTTACTGTGCATTTTGATGGGAATCGGGCAGCTGTTTTGCAGCTGCTGCATGAATAGAACCACCCCGAGGCCTTAGGAGCCGTTCACACAGAACGCGTTCTCTCATTCAAAAACAGCTAGATGCAGCGGAAACGGATCGAAAGCAGAGGTCTGAAGATGTGCTACTGCTTTGAAAAGTTGAACTGTTTTTGACTTAAAGGGGTAGTAGTTCACCCCAAAAATTAAAAGTTGTCATCATTTACTCACCCTCGATGTTGTTCCAAAACTGTATGAATTTCTTTCTTCTGTTGAACACAAAAGAAGATATTTTGAAGGGAGCTGGGAACCAAACAGTTGCTGGTAGCCATTGACTTCTAGTATTTGTTTTTCCCATACTATGAAAGTCAGTGGCTACCAGCAACTATGTATATTTTATTTGTCCTCAGCATTATTTTTATAGAGCGCAACAGTCAGGTTCCAAAAGTAAAATGTAATTTCCTCCATATGGATATTTTACAATAGACCTTATTGACAATAAAAGATTGTATATGCTTCTGACGAAGCCATCCGTTTGCGTTATTTCAAATTATTTTAAAAATAATCATGCTTAACTGCAAAATTTGCGGTGGAAATCTACATTACCCATGATGCTGTACAGAAAATTCCACCAATCAGAAATTTGTGGTGATCAAATCATGCAAAAGATCTTGGAGGGATTGCTCACTCCCATGAAACACCATGACGTACGTAATTGAGTCGGTCTCGTTATGCTGTCAAAATATTTTAAGATATAATAGATATAAGCTTCAATAGATATAATAAACAACTTTAAATGAACAGTTTTACATTTATCTAGCATTTTTCATTCATTTAGGCCTATGTCACTTGCAATGGTTCATGGGATTTTCAAATATTTTTTAGCTTCAAATAAAAGTTTGCAATATTTGTCTTGGTTCTTGGCTAAGGGGTGCACATAAGTCTTTCAACCTGAAGATTTTGGTGCTCAAACTGCACACGGTGTAAGTAACCCATTAAATATAACTATAAAAAATATAATAATTAATAATAGTAATAATAAAAAAATGATAACCAAATAATAAATAAAGTGTGATGATACTATTATATATATATATTTTTAAAAAGGTGTGTATTAAAATACAATTATTTTTTAGTACACTTTAAAAAATACAATGCTAATATTTACATTCACATTTTCTTTTTCTTTTTTTAGGGGTGTGACGAGACACTTATCCCACGAGACGAGACGAGACGAGACACGAAACTGGGTTCACGAGAACGAGACGAGATTTTTAGACTTTTTTTAAAAGAATTCCTCAATGATGAAATTTATAGGGAAAAATAGTCTTTTATTCAACTGAAAAACACAAAGTGCAAAAAATGTAGGTGCATTTTGAAATCAACTTGTACTTTATGAAATTAAACATCTATTTTAATACATTTTATGCAGTAATAAACATGTAAACATTGCTAAATGTTTTGCCACAAACTCAACTGACAGGCAAGTAATTGCACAAAAATTATAAATAGTAATAAAAATAAATAATAAACAAAACAAATATCCCTTTAAAGTGGAAGTGAAGCAGTCAGTCAAGTTTACATTATTTAGTAAACTGATTTCCACTTTAATAAAAAATATATATAATAAACACGATTAATGTATCCATTTAAAAGAATAAAGCAGTGATTCCCAAACTGGGGGGCACGGGAAGGCTAGGGGTATAGGTAGGGCCTAAATAGGTTCCTAAATTCCATTAAAATTTTTCTGGATTATGTTTTTTTCTGTTTTAATTTTTCTCGACTCATTTTTAATCGTTACATTAAATTGTATTAATTAAAAAGCATGTCTAATTAATTAAATGTACTGATTTACAAAATGTAATTAAAAATTACATGTCTATGAAATGTTTTATTTTTTTCTCACCATATTATTTATATTTTTTATTGTTACCAAATTCTGTGTTTTAGCATGTCTAATTATTTCAATGCATAAAACAACTTAATTCATTCATTTTAAAGTAGCCTTGTGATTTTTTTTTTTTTTTTCTGGTTATCAATATAAGGCATAAAAGCAAACAAGATTTTTTTTGGCAAACAAAGGGGATTTACTATTAAAATTAAAACATTGAAGAAATGTTTTGTGTGATTATTCCTTAAAAATAATGTTTGTTTCATTTTAGTAGTAGTAGTAGTAGTAGGCAATGTACATTCTACTGAAAAATAGTTATAGGCACAACGTCTTCAAATCAAACCGGACTTTTATTTTGACAGGTTGCCGTGAATACCTTTACAGTTCTGTGTATGTGATATGAAGCTAGTTTTACTCAAATCAACCGTTAAAATGCTCATGACGTGACTCTCAGAGCAGTTCTGGAGATGTTGTTCATGTGTTTACGTCCTCATTTAGTGAGACGGAAGACGCTGAATCACCGCGAGTGTCAGGCCGGCTTCAGTGTGTGTGTAGTAAATGAAACCGCGAGTCCGCACCATTCATTAACAGAGACACGCAGAACATGCAGGATTCATATTTAAATCGACTTTTGCGGGTTAATATTTACAGATGCTGGTTTAATATTTACAGATACTAGTCCATGTCGTGATTTGATTTAAGTGTAATGACCTATACTTTTGATTAATTAAAAAAATATCTTACATACCACGTCCACCACTGGTGAACAAGCCAGTGTAATGCAAATATATCTGAAAGGTCTTGCGAGGATATCGTCATGTTCTCGCGAGACCAGTCAGATCTCGCAAGATACATTGGATCTTGCGAGATCTTGTGCCACGAGATCTCGTCACACCCCTATCTTTTTTCTATTTACATGAATTTTCATCATTTTCAAGCCTAAAATCTACTGGTGATGGGAAGTTCGGATCATTTTACCGACTCGGACCTTTGAAACCTTCGTTCAGCAAAATGAACGAATGTTTTTTCGAGTCATTTCGTTCATTTAGCAAAATATAATTAAAATGTTACGTGTTACTTCCCTAATACGTCTACTACTTACGCAAACGTTGATCACGCTACAAACAATACAAAACTGCTATAAGAAACAGAAAAGATGAATTCATGAATTATTTTGTTCACGCATGCGCATCAGTTATGTGCACCACTGCTTATGATTTAATGAAGACTTTTCGAAAACCCTATGCACCTTATTTTTCCCGTAAGAGCGGGCGCGGCCATTTGTAAATTTACTGGGGTACGGTCTCATTGGCGTCTAGCTATTTTTAGCTGTACAAAACAACTGGTTTTGCTGCTTGATATTGAAAATTGGTGTGTCTTGCCATGTTATTTTAATGTGTTATCTTAATTATGAACACACTGGTTTGTAGTGCAAACAGTTTTACCGTTTACGGGATGTTGTAATTTTTCTCACCGGAAGTCTCGCCCATAGGCTTACTTCCGCTTTGAAGAATAATCAATCAGGAACCGATGCCACTGTAAAACGTGAGCTCTAATGCACACTATTACTAGAGCATCATGCTGACTCAAACTCCCACATATAACATTAAAGATAAAATATGTTTTGATTGGCTGTAGCTGCTTCACAGTGTTTTCGCGTTCTGCGCATAGACTGTATGCGTGGAAGGACAAATTGCGTATCACTGGAAACTTCTTGTATCCTGCCACAAAAAAGTTCATTCTCAGGAAACCTGTTAGGTCATATGTGTAGGATATGTGTTACAGCTTTCTTAAGTATTTATTATACAGACCACGTGTCTTCAACCTGCACAACATGTGAACGTGTTTGAGCTCACTTTTTCTTTCTCTTAGTTTTCTGGCTAGTTCACCCCCTTTAGTATCACTGAGGCTGTCAAACAGACAGAGGGAGAGGAATGATGAAAGAGATGCGGGGGGAGGAGAGGCGGGAGAGAGAAAGAAATTAAAGCAACGCCAGGAGAGACACACAGGTGTCTGTGTCAGATCATTAGGCCCAGTGAGGGTTGGCAGAGGAGAGGAGGGGGTAGATGGGGCTGGTGTTAAATTACAGTGGGCCTGTGTGGAGGGATGATCTGGGTCACAGGGTTCCCAGCATCTCCACTGACACACACAAGGGAGTGGAGCTCATCACCACCATGCTGCTGTTCATTCTTTCGGCAGAAATACAGGAGAAAACAGAGGAAACAGTGCTGGCACACAGGGATGATATTAATGGAGCTCACTCACAAAATGTCCATGCCATATATAAATTTAAAAACATCCACAGTGACAGTGAGAAGTTATATGGAACAAATGCCATACAGTCACTAATAGGCTAAAACGCAAACGTCCAATCTCTTTTGGATATCTGTAAAATAGCGTAACCCCTCCCTGTGCTGGAAATAACTAATCCCTGTCCATTCACATCAAACAACAACAGTAACATTTATTACCAACTGAGAGGAAAACAGCCTCCGTAAGCAATAGCCAAGACATTAATCCAGCCAGGGTCACAGACAAAAAGCAGAGATCTATTAAGTATTAATGAAAATGCTGGTATTAATTGAGTCTTTAAGTCAATCTGAAATCAAAATGGACTCTATTTGCATTCTTAATACACATTTTTGATCTTATTTTGCATGATTCATCAGTGCATATCATTTTCATAATCTTTCATCAAAATTTAATAACTTGCTCCGCCTCAGAAATGACTTTCCTTGGCCCTGTCCCAAATGTTGCACTCGGCTCTGTGGTCCTCCTTTGAGTCCACACTAATGCCGAGTTCACACTGCACGATTTTAGCCCGATTTTTCACTCGCCGACAGGTTTTGCGAAATCGCTGACAAATGCCCGAAATCGGAGGCAAATCGGTGCTCGTTCACTCGAGTGACAATCACGCAGTGTGAATGATCAAAAGTAAGAAAGTTATTTCCTTTAACCAGGAAATTAACGTTCTTAGAATTGACAAGACGGTTGACCCTGAGTGGTCAGCTAAATATCTACAGTGGATCTAAAATATTAATAATTAATCATAATTAGTTATGGTTAATTATTCATATTTCCCCATGAGTTAAATTCGCTACAACGCGATCTGAGGGAATCGCCGACATGTCGCAGACGCCCGTGAAATATTTGGCATGCTACATTTCTGGAGCTGTCTGCAATTCACAATCAGGCTGTGTGAAATGATTTCTGACTGAAAACTACATTGGCGATGGGTTAAATAATACAAATATCCTTTATGTATTTAATCCCGTAACGTAATTAGTTACTTTTTTAGGGAGTAATGCAATATTGTAATGCATTACTTTTAAAAAGTGTATTTATATATACATAATAAATATATACAATACACACACACATATATTATGTAAACAAAAATTTTTATTTTGGATATATATAAATATATATATATATATATATGTACTACAATATTTTATTATTGAATATTATTTAATGTAAACATAAGTTAATAAAACAGAAATAAAATTGCTTGTGAATGCCGTGTTCAAAAAACAGTCAAAATGGTGCACTGAGTTGCATCTTCCATTCCTTGCAGCTGGTGGCCCCCTCCTTGCAGAAATGTTCAGTCTTTTAACATTGCACTATCATCACTGCACATTTCTGCTGAACCAAAAGCATCTCTTTGATTAATGTCATTACCACTTCTATTAAAATCACGTCTTAAATCATTAGCTTCAATGGCTTAGACATCTGTCCTGGAGCTAGCAAATCGCCAGTTAAGACATTTGGCAAACTCACTTTCATCAGATCCGCTGTCACGTCCTTGAGACATCAGAGCGGCTTTCTCAGCCTCTCCCGTCATGACGACCAACTCCCCCGTCATTTTTCCAGACTCCAACAACACATTCCCAGCATAAGTGGGCAGACAGCAGACGTGGTGGCATGACAAGTTTGATCGTTCAGAAGGAAGCAGTTGGCCTCTAACTAGCATATTTTTCTTGCTGGAGACAAAAATTGCCTCATTGACATAAACATAGATTAATTCATAAGGAGAAACGCCCTGAGGTCATAAAAATCTCTTTCGCTAATGCCCTTGCACACACACACACACACACACACACACACACTGCAAGCAACTCACCGCAGGGGCTAGGTGAATAATTTCATGGTTCCAGAAGAGAGAGATTCCTCTGAAATATGACCAAAGGCATTTCAACAAGATATGAAACACACTCCCTCCTTCAGTGCCGTTGAGGGCTGAAAAAGGGCACATGATAAAGAAGACTGTCTTTAGGCAGGCATCAGCAAAAAAAAAAGGTGCACGCTGGAGGCCAGTGTCCACAAGTAAACCTAAGCTCAGCTGGACTTTCAGGAAAACAACCTGTGCCTGCACTCTGAGACACAGTTAAAATAGCCCAGTGTGCAAAGATATTCTGGGCTTTGTGGGCAAAGTTTCCTCCTGTAAAATAGTTTCACTACGGATTGTTTCTTTCTCGTAAGCACAGCTAAGGGAGCTCACAATAACACTGAGAGCCAACACACACATACACACACAAATCACAGTGGCAGTGGACTGCTGAGGTATTTTGGACTGTAAAAACCGGTTTAGAGAGAAAAGAGGGTGTTATTGCCTAAGAGCAAAACTTTCCATTAATCTAATAGACATCCAGTTTCCTGTGAGACCTTCTAATAGAAGGTCTGGTTACAATAACCCTCAAAAGCAGCTACTGAATATAAAACCATAAAAACCATAGGAGAACTCGAACCAAAAAAAGCGAAGGCAGTCGCTAGTGGCATTAAAACTGTTTGTGAAATATTTCAGAGTGCCACACCCAGGGGAAAAAAAGCTGTAGCCTATGACAGATCACTGCTACAAATACTGAAAGGCAGATGATAATGATAAAGTTTTAATAATCATTCTAATTCTATGTGAAGTCCATTCCACAGCTTAACGATACCGACATGATATAGAGGAACCATATGGTTGGAATCACTTTCAGTGTGATTTTTTTCCAGCTGAAGAACCATAAAACGTTGAGAGCCAATCAGAATCCACCTGACTTTAAAGAGTTTGAGCATTTAAAACAGCAGATGACGAAACTGTAGCTCTGTTGTGGATGTCTATATAGTTATCGTTTTTGGTGTGAACTGGCCCTAATGATAATTAAAACTATAAAGTTTAAATAATCATTCAACTTGTATGAGAACAGGGAAGTCCACACAACAGTTATAATGATAACAAAAACAGAGGAACAATGTTGTTGGAATCACTTTCAGAATGTTTTTTTCCAGCTAATGTACGATAATCATAATCCACACAGATTTACAGAGCTTGAGCATCGTCTGTTGGTGTGGGAACTAATATAATTATTATTAGAGTTTTCATTCTTGGTGTGAAGTGTATACTTAAAGGGATAGTTCACCCAAAAAAATAAATAAATAAAAAAATTACCCTATTTACTTACCCTCAAGCCATCCTAGGTGTATATGACTTTCTTCTTTCAGACGAATACAATCATTTGTATTGAAAAATATCCTGTCTCTTCTAATCTATAATGGCTGTGAATGGTGGTTGAGATTTTGAAGCACAAAAAAAGTGTGTCCATCCATCATAAAAAGTGCACCACATGGCTTAGAGAGGTTAATAAAGGCCTTCTGAAGTGAAGCAACACATTTGTGTAAAAAAATATCCATATTTAAAATGGTATAAAGCATAATATCTAGCTTCCGCTAACTGTTGTAGGTCTGTTCATGCGAGAGTGGTGTTCCAGCGGATGACGTAGGCATAGCGGAAGCTCCGGTGAGAAATGACGAATGCAGATGTGAACAAATAGAAGAACAAATGAAGTACAAAACGAGGATTTGTAAAGAAAAGCGTCAACGTTTTCAATATAAGCTAAGAGGAGACTGTTTTTCCTTTGCTGTAAACCAAACTTGGTTCTCACAAAACTAGCATATTCTCACCAGAGTTTAAGCTACACCTATCCTACGACTACGTCATCCAATGGAACGCCACTCTCTTGTGAACGTGTGTATGACAATTAGCGGAAGCTAGAAATGAATGTTTACACTGTTTTAAATATGGATAGAAGGTCTTTTTTATCCCCCTGGAGTAGAGGTCTGCAAGCCCGTCGGGCCCGACACGCTGAGTCCATTCGGGCCGGGCTCGGGCCTTTTTTTTTTTTTTTTACAGATTGAGCTCGGGTCGGACTCGGGCTCATTTAGCTTCTCAGATTTTATTATGCCAATATACGCGCAGAGCACACCACTGTATGAAATATTGTTATATTGATTATATTATAAAACTAGCATATTCTCACCAGAGTTTAAGCTACACCTATCCTACGACTACGTCATCCAATGGAACGCCACTCTCTTGTGAACATGTGTATGACAATTAGCGGAAGCTAGAAATGAATGTTTACACTGTTTTAAATATGGATAAAAGGCCTTTTTTATCACCCTGGAGTAGAGGTCTGCAAGCCCGTCGGGCCCGACACGCTGAGTCCATTCGGGTCGGACTCGGGCTCATTTAGCTTCTCAGATTTTATTATGCCAATATACGCGCAGAGCACACCACTGTATGAAATATTGTTATATTGATTATATTAGAAATATTATATGCAATACGCAAAACATATATGCACACATTAGCATACAGGTGACAGTTGACCATGCAGAGCATCAGGGAGAAGTGGGGAATTACTAAAAGTTCCCAATGCTTCGGGAAAAGCTGCATTTTGGAAGAGTTTTGATTTGATTACCACGCAAACAGTCGAGTCAACTGGTCATGGTCATGTGCAAAAAACGCACACGCAATAGGCTAAAGCGTGCTGCAAAGCCCCAGCAAAAGTAATTAGGCTTACCATGAATGTGTTGGGGGAAATAGTAAGGAGATATTTGAATTATTTATTAATAAATTAGTGTTTTCTAAGTCCGTGTCGCAAAGATGAAGATGACGATCCTGACTCGCCGCCATCTCATTGGACGCGCCTTTAGAGAGAAATGCATATTTACGGATTTTATAAAATCCGTAAAAAGAGTTTTTGTTTTTGATTTGAATTATTTAGTTTTAAAATAGTCATTTAAAGCTTTCTATAGATATATTTAGCAAGTCTGTGAGGCAAGTATTCGCTGAGTTTCGGGTCATCATTGTGAAGTGCTCATGGCCGAAATTGCGGAAAGCGCATCCTGTAGGCCTATCCTTTATTTTATAGAAGCACAACATTTTGTTGATATTGTGAGTGCACACAAATAAAAGTAGACCCTTTACAGTTCCGAGTGATATATTACTCTTACCTTTATGAGCAAAAATGACGACATATTTTAAGTTGTTTCAAATGCAAGTGATCGTGCCAGCACGCTTTAGCTTTCCACACAAATGATTAGATATGCGTCTAATAGCACACATTTATATAGGTTAAACATTTAAACTAACATTGTGATATGCTTGAACTGTTTCATATCTATATATTTTATTTTAGGCAAGTCGTGATGATTTGAGAAGACTAAATTGATCAAACATAGGCTATGAGCAACTCACTGTCTGCCGCTGGCCACTTGGTCCTTAGCCTACTTTAAAAAACAAAAACTTACATTTAACGAACAAAAAAAATGCTCCAAACGGTTTTCTAAATTAACTTAATAAAAAAACTAAATGAAATATAATCACTTTGACATACATACAAAACTGAACTATTTTAATAGCTGAAGCTGTTTTGGGAGATGGGGTGGGGGCGGGGGACGGGACGGGCTCGGGCCGGTAATTCTGATAAGCTGTTGGATAAGGGCCGGGCTAGGGCCTGAGCATCTCGGGCCAGGGCCTATATTTGAGGCCCGTGCAGGGCTCTAACCTGGAGCCATGTGGAGCACTTTTTATGATGGATGGATGCACTTTTTTGTGCTTCAAAATCTCGACCACCATTCACTGCAATTATAAAGCTTGGAAGAGCCAGGACATTTTTTTATATACCACTGATTGTTTTCGTCTGAAAGAAGAAAGTCATATTCACCTAGGATGGCTTGAGGGTGAGTAAATCATGGGGACATTTTCATTTTTGGGTGAACTATTCCTTTAAGACCCGTTCACACCAAGAATAAATACACAAAAGCGTTTAACTGAAAGATACTTTCAGTCTCCTTGACAACATAAAAAAGTGTCTGAAGATGCAAGCTACTGACAGTAGTCAAGCTAACTATTTTTAAAAAGCTACAAGCTATTGGAAGAGCCAGGACATTTTTTTATATACCACTGATTGTTTTCGTCTGAAAGAAGAAAGTCATATTCACCTAGGATGGCTTGAGGGTGAGTAAATCATGGGGACATTTTCATTTTTGGGTGAACTATTCCTTTAAGACCCGTTCACACCAAGAATAAATACACAAAAGCGTTTAACTGAAAGATACTTTCAGTCTCCTTGACAACATAAAAAAGTGTCTGAAGATGCAAGCTACTGACAGTAGTCAAGCTAACTATTTTTAAAAAGCTACAAGCTAAGCTACTACAAGCTAAGCTACTAAAGAAAAGAAGCTAACCACAATGAAGCCATCTAATGCAATACTATCATAATAAATAGCAACGTTGCTTGAAAAATGTCATCTTAACTATGTAAATATAGCAATTCATGTCTTTTAAATCACCACAAATCATATAACTAAAGATATCACTTTTTATGATGGATGGATGCACTTTTTTGTGCTTCAAAATCTCGACCACCATTCACTGCAATTATAAAGCTTGGAAGAGCCAGGACATTTTTTTATATACCACTGATTGTTTTCGTCTGAAAGAAGAAAGTCATATTCACCTAGGATGGCTTGAGGGTGAGTAAATCATGGGGACATTTTCATTTTTGGGTGAACTATTCCTTTAAGACCCGTTCACACCAAGAATAAATACACAAAAGCGTTTAACTGAAAGATACTTTCAGTCTCCTTGACAACATAAAAAAGTGTCTGAAGATGCAAGCTACTGACAGTAGTCAAGCTAACTATTTTTAAAAAGCAGTTAGCTACTACAAGCTAAGCTACTAAAGAAAAGAAGCTAACCACAATGAAGCCATCTAATGCAATACTATCATAATAAATAGCAACGTTGCTTGAAAAATGTCATCTTAACTATGTAAATATAGCAATTCATGTCTTTTAAATCACCACAAATCATATAACTAAAGATATACACAGAGACGGACAAAGTACTCAACTCCATTACTTGAGTGAAAGATACTGCTGGTCAAATATAAACTCCATTACAAGTAAAAGTTGTAAAGACAGATTTTTACTTAAGTAAAAGTACAGAAGTACTTGCTTTTAAAAGTACTCAAGTATCAAAAGTAAATTCCCTTTTCTATGTCAATGCACTGTTTTATTGTTGTACGTACTAGTACTTGCAATACTTCTGAAGCAACTTACAATACATTACACCTGCTGAATACACTGACTAGCTTGTAGTATATTTGGAATAAAGAGCTTTTAGAATGTTAAAAACCTCTGGGGGAAAAAACTAAACAAAACAAGAAAAATTGAACACCCCTACCCACCCCCACAAAAGCAGGAATCTCACACAGTTCTGACAGTGTGTGCACACATCTATGTGTAGCAATTCATCCACATTTGAACAGAGTGGACCGTGAAATCCTGTAAATACAGAGTGATAAGGAAGAAACAAATCAAATCAAACCTGCTTTAAAACCCAGCAATACAACTGTAGATGTACAACTTTACAAAAGCAACACTGCTTTAACAAAAATTATTATTGAATTGTTGTAAATAAATATCACATTTGCAACTGGTCAGTGTTCAAAAAATGTTGGGAAATCTCTTCATGTAGCCCTACAAGAGTGATTACTGATAAACTGTCTGAAAAAAAAGAAAGTCACGTTTTAGAGAAGAAAAAAAATCACCTACTGACTTTCAAAGCTGCTACATAGTTACGATTTCTACTTCGAGGACCTTGATAGAAATGTAATGGAGTGAAAAGTACAATATTTGTCTTACAAATGTACTGAAGTTAAAGTCATAAGTTCCCAGAAAAAATAATACTCAAGTAAAGTACTGATACTCAAAAAGTGTACTTAAGTACAATACTCAAGTAAATGTACTTAGTTACTGTCCGCCTCTGGAAATACATTGTCAAACTGCTGAAACTGGAACCACATACCAACATACTATTCTTACTTTTTCTGCTATATAAATGTATGGTTGGAGTAACAAGAGTAGTATGCAGTTGCAAATTCAGCTAGTTTCTTTTTTTCCATTTATATGCTAACCAATTAACCAGTTATACCAGCTTTACATACCACTTGCCTATTAGGCTGCCATCTTACTTGCTGCCAAGTTACATACACACCATTATGCCATGTTGGTTTATAAATAGTGTGAGTAGCCTGCTCACATTGAAAATTTAAAAAAAAAAGGTGCTAAATACCCAAATATCTATTTTTTGGAATGTTGGACACTTCATGCAATTAACAGTTGTAGCCTTAATTACTTAGCAGAGTACTGATGGAGGATGACATAGGTAAATAACTATAAAATTCACACACTACACAGTAGATCACATGTGCATAGTTTAAGTGCACAGTGTATAGGCCATATAGTGTATTTGTGACATTGGCCAACTATATGGTTTCCCAGTTAGCCTATAGCTTAGCTACCACCAGAAGCGGACAGTAACTAAGTATATTTACTTGAGTATTGTACTTAAGTACACTTTTTGAGTATCTGTACTTTACTTGAGTATAATTTTTTCTGGAAACTTATGACTTTAACTTCACTACATTTGAAAGACAAATATTGTACTTTTCACTCCACTACATTTCTATCAAGGTCCTCGAAGTAGAAATCGTAACTATGTAGCAGCTTTGAAAGTCAGTAGGTGATTTTTTTTCTTCTCTAAAACGTGACTTTCTTTTTTTTCAGACAGTTTATCAGTAATCACTCTTGTAGGGCTACACTATAAAGCCACAGAAGAACTGTTGTGCATCTCCTAATAAAACACAATAGGTGTTGGACTTGCAGCAGCACTGCACAGACTGTTCTGTGTGTGAAATCAAAGTACAGCAGCGATTAGACAGCATTTTTACCATTTTTGTTTTGATGTCAAATAAGTCTTGCTGTTTTGCTTTTTTGTTAAAGCAGTGTTGCTATTGTAAAGTTATACAGCTACAGCTGTGTTGCTGGGTTTGATTTCAATTTCACTGGATTTCACGGTCCACTCTGTTCAAATGTGGATGAATGGCTACACATAGATGTGTGCACACTGTCAGAGCTGTGTGAGATCACTACCATCCTGCTTTTGTGGGGGTGGGTAGAGGTGTTAATTTTTTCCCCCATAGGTTTTTAACATTCTAAAAGCTTAAGTATTTAGTATTACGTACAGCAATAAAACAGTGCATTGACATAAAAAAGGAAATTTACTTTTGGTACTTAAGTACTTTTAAAAGCAAGTACTTCTGTACTTTTACTTAAGTAAATATCTGTCTTTACAACTTTTACTTGTAATGGAGTCATATTTGACCAGCAGTATCTGTACTTTCACTCAAGTAATGGAGTTGTGTACTTTGTCCGCCTCTGGCTACCACAGCTACAAAAGTCCCATTTTGGTTATCTACACAGGATGTAAAAACCCAAGAAGTAGATTCTTTTTCCAAGCTGTACGGTTCTTTTTTTGGGGGGGAGGGTAACTTACTCAATAAATATTTTGAAAACAGCTGTACTGCTGTCATGCTAATAAAAAATGCAGCGGAGTTAGAATAATGGTGTTACTTTTTGCCAGTTACTCCCCTAAACTAATCAAACTGTCATGCAATTCATATGCTCATATTAACACTCAGGCATTGGCCTTTATTTCACCTTGCATCACATTCAGAAGTTCTTCATCAGTGTGACAGCTGTGCTCTTCGCTAGCAGGAGCACTTAGCAAACACAGTTATATACAGTCTTTTCCAATGGGGAAATTGGCCATACAGAAGCGGTTTTTGTGCAGTGCACTGATAAATTGTGCAGCCTTCAGAGAAGCCAGATGTTTTCTTATTCCTTTTTTGTTGGTCTATTCTGTGCTCCAGCCTACAAATATCTGTGCCTTTCTTTTCTGTTTGCCTTGTAATGCACTAAAAATGCTGAGCTGCTATGTAGTCAGGCATCTGACATTCTTTCAAGAAAGAAAACCCGAGGAGGGGGAGACGAAACCCTGCTCACTCACAGGTTATACAAACATCACCGAAGACTCACTCTTGCAGATACACACACACACACACACACACACACACAGCACCTTGTTCCACATGTAGCCACATGTGAGAGGCAGGCATCCAATTCAGATCACTTGGCTTTAGTCATGCAGATTGTTAATAAATCTTTGGTTTTCTTCACGTATACACGCACACGTATACATTAATTATTTCCATTGGCTTAGCAGAAACAGCAAATGTCATCATATGCAGATCACACCCACTATTTGTCTCCCATTTTTCACACGCCATTGTAAACACACTGACAGGTGGATATGTCTAGATTATGCTAAAGCTAGTGAATCCTTATATGCATAAAATCTCACATTTAGCAGAAACGTTAAAAGGACAAAAATACATATAAAATGGCTCTTCTAGAAGTGCTGTAGTTCTGGTATGTTAGTCACATCAAAAGTGAATGGGTCGCTGTCAGTTTAGAGATGAAAGCAATGAAAATCAAACCCCTGCTGACCTAAATTTCTTGTCTACTAATCAATAAACTGAGGCAAAGGGCATTTTGACTTTGGCTCATTTGCGTGTTTTCGCTTTCATTTTGTTTGATTTTGTTTAGATTTAAGCACCTAGATCGTTTCCAACACATTGAAAATGGCCTCACTGTCTTTCTGAAAAATAAAAGAAAATACAGTGCACATTTCTCAAATTCATTCACATCTGGTCTAAGCTGGAAGCATTTATGTGATGATAATTTGGTTTACACAGATCTAAATTGAGTGTCAAATGTAAGTGTTACCATAGTGATGTTAGTAATATGGTGTATTTTAAGTCTGCATAAAGAACTTAAGGTTAAGATTGATTATACAGCACAAAAACAAAGAAACTGTAGAAAAAGAACTTCTTAAACTTGAAATTAGCATTTATTTGAACAAGGATCTTTCCAAATTACAAGTCTTTCTTTTTCATTTCACAAAATATTTACAACAGAAAATCCCTCCATTTTATCCCAAGAATTCAGTTAGTTTCATAACGTTCATTGTTTCTCTTAAGTAGATCTAAAAAAATTATAATAATAAAATGAAACCAAAAATTTCATTCCGTTTCAAAAGTCATTTTATAACTGCTAGCAGTTTTATTATTTTTCTACGAGTGCTCATAAACTCTTTTCCACATGCACTCAGTAACAAACAGGAAGCCAGAGGCTCTGTTGCTTGGAGCTGGAAACGGCATGAAACACAAGGAAGAACAATTACAGCATTGACAGTAAATGCAGAGGCATCAAGTCCACCATGACCCTCTGAACACAGGCCTTTTCGTCTTCGGCTGACACGTTTGCGCTGAAGCCGCCATTGAGTCAGATATAATGAGAGGCCATGGGTAAACGAAAGAATGCGAAACCAATGCATCCTGCATTTAACATACAGGATGTAAAGGGGAGCGTCTCTGTGGCTTTGAAGGGTGTGAGAGAGACACAGCGCCGTCTGGATGGGGTCCAGATTGAAGGTTGTGAGTGGAGGCGCGTTCTCGGTTACTTTGGAAGCCTAAGGAGAGGACTGCGAACCAAGGTGAAGGGCATTTCCATTAAAAAGCTGCATTCAGTAGGGAAGGTCAAGCGAACAATGGCGGCGATGACAATGCTGTGCTGTTCCAGTTTCCGGGTTGGTTTAAAACGGTTCAAATTAACATGTGTTTGTGCTATTTGTGACGAATCAAAAGACCACAGACTCCAGTTTAAACCAAATGAAAGCTGGTGTTCTAACAAATGACAACCATGTGAAGTTAATAAAATGTCGTGGGCTACAATTCTCTCAACAGTAAATCGCCTTAAGTCTCATTAAGAGCTAACTTAATGGTTTTACTGCTGACTTCCATCGTTTCGCCTGATGAGTCAACGGTAATTGCAAAATTTAGGTCTTACAAAGAAAGTGCAACATTATTGATGATTTGACAAACGACAGTGTCCTTCGTCATTTCTGCATCTCTTGCAAACATTGAGTGTTATTTTTAGAAGAGCAACTTGCGTTCATGGTACATAATCACAACACCATTAATGCCTAAATAATGTGCAAAGCTATGCTTGACTTTGTGATATTAACTTTCTTTTTCACTGCTCTCGGTCTTCAGCAATTGATTCTAAATGATTGATAAGGTCTGCGTATAAAAATGCCCCACATGCATCTCTTTAAGACATCTCTCAGCGGA
>NW_015506206.1:287384-288639 GCF_001515645.1 Sinocyclocheilus grahami | reverse complement strand
ACACACACACACACACACACACACACACAGCACCTTGTTCCACATGTAGCCACATGTGAGAGGCAGGCATCCAATTCAGATCACTTGGCTTTAGTCATGCAGATTGTTAATAAATCTTTGGTTTTCTTCACGTATACACGCACACGTATACATTAATTATTTCCATTGGCTTAGCAGAAACAGCAAATGTCAGCATATGCAGATCACACCCATGTTTTTTTCACTATTTGCCTCCAATTTTTCACATGCCATTGTAAACGCACTGACAGGTGGCTGTGTCTAAGTTATGCTCAAGCTAGTGAATCCCTATATGCATAAAACCTCGCACTGAGCTTTCAAAGCTGCAGAGAAACATGCATTTAAAACGGCTCTACTGGAAGCGCTGTAGTTCTCATATGTTAGTCATATCAAGAGTGAGTGGGTCACTGTCAGTTGAGAGATGAGAATCTAACCGACACTGACCTAAATTTCTTGTCTAGAAATCAATAAACTGAGGCAAAGGGCATTTTGACTTTGGCTCATTTGCGTGTTTTCGCTTTCATTTTGTTTGATTTTGTTTAGATTTAAGCACCTAGATCGTTTCCAACACATTGAAAATGGCCTCACTGTCTTTCTGAAAAATAAAAGAAAATACAGTGCACATTTCTCAAATTCATTCACATCTGGTCTAAGCTGGAAGCATTTATGTGATGATAATTTGGTTTACACAGATCTAAATTGAGTGTCAAATGTAAGTGTTACCATAGTGATGTTAGTAATATGGTGTATTTTAAGTCTGCATAAAGAACTTAAGGTTAAGATTGATTATACAGCACAAAAACAAAGAAACTGTAGAAAAAGAACTTCTTAAACTTGAAATTAGCATTTATTTGAACAAGGATCTTTCCAAATTACAAGTCTTTCTTTTTCATTTCACAAAATATTTACAACAGAAAATCCCTCCATTTTATCCCAAGAATTCAGTTAGTTTCATAACGTTCATTGTTTCTCTTAAGTAGATCTAAAAAAATTATAATAATAAAATGAAACCAAAAATTTCATTCCGTTTCAAAAGTCATTTTATAACTGCTAGCAGTTTTATTATTTTTCTACGAGTGCTCATAAACTCTTTTCCACATGCACTCAGTAACAAACAGGAAGCCAGAGGCTCTGTTGCTTGGAGCTGGAAACGGCATGAAACACAAGGAAGAACAATTACAGCATTGACAGTAAATGCAGAGGCATCAAGTCCACCATGACCCTCTGAACACAGGCC
>NW_015506206.1:253952-287373 GCF_001515645.1 Sinocyclocheilus grahami | reverse complement strand
AAATGCAGAGGCATCAAGTCCACCATGACCCTCTGAACACAGGCCATTTCGTCTTCGGCTGACACGTTTGCGCTGAAGCCGCCATTGAGTCAGATATAATGAGAGGCCATGGGTAAACGAAAGAATGCGAAACCAATGCATCCTGCATTTAACATACAGGATGTAAAGGGGAGCGTCTCTGTGGCTTTGAAGGGCGTGAGAGAGACACAGCGCCGTCTGGATGGGGTCCAGATTGAAGGTTGTGAGTGGAGGCGCGTTCTCGGTTACTTTGGAAGCCTAAGGAGAGGACTGCGAACCAAGGTGAAGGGCATTTCCATTAAAAAGCTGCATTCAGTAGGGAAGGTCAAGCGAACAATGGCGGCGATGACAATGCTGTGCTGTTCCAGTTTCCGGGTTGGTTTAAAACGGTTCAAATTAACATGTGTTTGTGCTATTTGTGACGAATCAAAAGACCACAGACTCCAGTTTAAACCAAATGAAAGCTGGTGTTCTAACAAATGACAACCATGTGAAGTTAATAAAACGTCGTGGGCTACAATTCTCTCAACAGTAAATCGCCTTAAGTCTCATTAAGAGCTAACTTAATGGTTTTACTGCTGACTTCCATCGTTTCGCCTGATGAGTCAACGGTAATTGCAAAATTTAGGTCTTACAAAGAAAGTGCAACATTATTGGTGATTTGACAAACGACAGTGTCCTTCGTCATTTCTGCATCTCTTGCAAACATTGAGTGTTATTTTTAGAAGAGCAACTTGCGTTCATGGTACATAATCACAACACCATTAATGCCTAAATAATGTGCAAAGCTATGCTTGACTTTGTGATATTTACTTTCTTTTTCACTGCTCTCGGTCTTCAGCAATTGATTCTAAATGATTGATAAGGTCTGCGAATAAAAATGCCCCACATGCATCTCTTTAAGACATCTCTCAGCGGAAAAGGACGCCCCATCTGGTGACTGGCAGCAGTCACTGGAGCAGGGGTTAACTGGTGACGTAATGCTTGGTGGAAGACTGGCCGTAGAGGCTGTAGAAGTCAGTGTGCCTGTGCGACTGAGTGGCGTCGATCCAGTCGCGCATGGACAGGCTCTGGAGAGACTGGGACATGGCTGGGGCCGAGGGCAGAGGGGCGTGGGAGTACTCCTGCGAGCTCACCGGCCAGGGGAAAGAGCTGGAGCGAGGATAGGGTGGATGTCCGCGGTGGTTGGACACAGAGGGCACCCCTGAGCAGTAACAGTTATCGACTGTGCACATCAGGATCTTCCGCGCTCCGTACTGGGGCAGCTGGGAGGAGCTGCCGTTTGGGTAATGGGAGTGCGGGAACACCGAGGCAGAGTGCGGTAAGGGTTGAGAGCCGGAGGCTGAGCTGCTGCTTCCTACATGTTGGGTGGAGCCACACGGCCCTAGAGCTTGCTGGGAGGACTGACCTTCGCCTGGGGCAGAGCCCTGAGTGAGACTCAGGCACGGCTGCTTGGCAGCCGCAGGGCCTGATGAGGAGGAAGAGTCCATGAAGCTAGTGCCAGCTCGGCCGCTGCCGCTGCCTTCGGGGAACGCCACTGAGTGTCTGCGCTTCTCGCACAGGTACGCTGGAATACTCTGGAAAAAGTTTGCGGGAGCACTGAACGGAGCTGGAAATGAGAAGATGATAAAATAATTACAGAAATGGTTAATTATTTTTAAAAAAGAGCAGTTGGATATAACTTCAGAAGGTTTTATATAATTAATACTTGAACATATGTATTTTTTTCATGCATACCTTCCAGCATCTTGCAGAGGTTCTTCTCTCTTTTAGAGATTTCAGACAGAAAGAGTTTGGAGTTGAGGCTGCCCACTTTGTACGATGACAATGTGCTGCCCACATACGACTGAGACCTAGAGTCCAAAAAATGAACCATGCGAGTTAATGTTTATACTTAACACAATGACAGGGCAGGAATGATGACTAATGAACCTTATGATAATGATTCATGTATGAAAACTCTGCAGTGACTCACCTGTCCATTAGTATTTTCACAGATTTTGTGTTCTAAAAAGAAAAAAAAAGATGTTATATATCATTTCAATAACAGGGTTCCTGCGCATAAAATACATCTAATTAAAAAAAAGATAAAGATAAAACAACAACAATAAAAACAGAGTAACTATGTAAATGTAAAAGAATAAGCCTGCACTGTATTTTCGCACAGGAATTTTCTTCCCATTGTTTCCTATACCCATTCTCACTGCCTCTATTTATAAAAGGTAAAAATTTAAAATGCTATTATAATAGTAAATTTTACTAGACAAGATGCAAATAATGTATTATATTATTCTAATTATACTTATAATATGTCATTAAAATATACTAACATGTTCTTATATTGCATTAGATTATATTATAATTAGAGTGCCTATAGTATCGGTCATTATTTGTGGGATAAAATACTATATATGGAAATTGTCTGTGTATCAGCATGAGAAATAAGCTTTATAGTGGTAATGAAAAATGGCAAATATAGATACATACAGTATGCAGGCACCGCCCAACAGTGTTGTGTGTGGGTTTTTGCAAAACAAAGTTGTTGTGTGGGTTTTGGCACTTCAAATAAAGCAAAACAATTCCAGAACTGATTTTTTTTTTTTTGCAAGTCAACTGAATGCAAGAAGCTAAAATAAGACTGCAATGAACAAGCAATTCAAGGACAAGATGATAATAAACGCATGTGGAACATGCATGCCTGCAGCAGACTGACAGCTTCATTAGAATAACAAAGGAGTTTCTTTGGGGAAAAAAAGCTACATTTATAGCATCTCTTTGTTTATAGTATCTCTCTCTCCCCTATAGAATTAGTAATTATGCTAACCGGTATTTGTTCCCCCCTTACTAAACATTTCATGAACATGAATATTTCTAAAATCACATAGTTTAGCTCAGTACTAACAAATAGCTGAATCTGACTTGATATCCATAAATCTAAACAACAAACCCCAACCTAAAAAATTATATTCATACTTAATATATCCTGGATTCCAGAGAGGTGAACGGTGTATCCAGCACATGAAAAATGGATGCCTAATATACATGGGGCCAAAAATAACCATTTTCTGGCATCTTTGTGTACTATTACACTGTTATAGTTCGCAATAAATCTGAGTTCACTCATAACAGCCTGGCAGAAAAATACTTTTCATCATCCTCACCATGACAAAAGGCAAAGGGACTTTAAAACACAGCTAAATGTCACCATTTATAACAAACACAGGCTGTGTAGTATTGACAACAGCAATAAAAGTCAGGTCACCTTCATAAAACCGATGTCCTCTGCCTTATCGAAAACCATCTGGATGGAGCTGAGCAGTTTCTTGGCCTCTTGCTGTTTCTGGTGAAGCTGCAGGGCCTGCGCAGAGTTCTCCTGGCAGAACTTGGAATGGGCCTTATCCAGGACCTCCAGGGTCTTTCCAAGATCCTCCTCCAAGAGCTGCTGCATTTTCTGATACTGCAGCTGCACCTCCTCCTTCAGGTGCTGCACTTTGTCCTGAGGATCAGCACAAAACCATAACTTATTATGCAAGTCTTAACAATGGGGGCTAAGCAGAGACTGCATCTGATATGGATGATTGGGAAGAGCCACTGAGGAACTGGATTTGTTATGGTACAAGAACTAGGCATAACCTTTATCTCAAACCTGAACGAATGTACTAATGTGGTCATTAATCACAGTAATAGGAAGAGTGTCTTGTATTAAACAGCTAAGTGTTTAGTTCCAAAGCTTGCAAAGCAAAGGATGCAGTTGTTCTGCTAATAATAATGTGATTTAGCTTGTCAGTGTCCAATATGAACATTTCACACTTACTTCCATGAGACATTTGTCAGATTCTAATTTGTAGAGCTGCTCTTCTATGTCCTGAACCCGGTCCTCGATTCGATCCTGCTGTTTGATCAGCATTTGCTGAAATACAAAAAGATATGATTAGGGCAATACTGTTTTGATTTGACTACATTTGAATATCTGGCCATGTTCGGATGATCTGAATCAGCTGATAACTGTAATCCATTATAAATATATAAACAATTACATAAAAAACAAACAAACATACAAACAGTGAAATAATTATAAACCACCTTCCACCACAATCAACCATTTTGCAACAAACTGCTCCTAGTTTTAAAAGAATATTGTCAGTGAAGACCATGCTTGAGATGAAATAAGAATTGTATGGAAAAAAGCAAGGTAAATCCCACATATGATCAGAATATTTTTGTATGTCCTTTCCAATCTGCAATGCAATTTGTATGCAATTATGCAAAATGTGTAAACATTATTTGAATATTTTGGACACGTAAAATGCTGGCTATGAAATTACCCAAGCCAATTTCATTTCTCACTTTAAAAATGTCATTTCCACCACTGCCATTTCCAGAATATTATGAAATTACATGACCTGAGGTGGAGTGGAAATGGCAATTTGGTGAAAATGTTCATGGCTTTCAGGACAAAGGAATTTCCTCTGTATGCATGGCACTGTATAATAACAAATTAGTGCATGAAATGTGCGTTTCATGAGAACTGAATGCTAAGAAGAATGATATTTATTTGCATACTTCAAAACAACAAAAACAGTTTCAAACAGCAATATTTACCAAGTGGTAAAGCAAATTAATCTTTCAGAGTTTTCAGTCACTTACACACACAAAAAAAAACCTTACAAAATCTTATGCCATTCTAAAAGTTTAATCAGAGTCACTATTAAAAGCATGTCTTAATATCATACTGAAAAAGCAAGGAAGAATCACAAAACTACTGTAATGACATGTTTCTAAGGAAACTTGATGGGTATTTAATAAATCACAATATTCACAATGTTGCTTAATTATATATCATCAGTAAAAAGAATAAATCTACAATATTTCAAAGATCAAAGAACCAAAGATCATATATAAACTATAAGCAGCTATAAAGAGAAGATTCATAAAAGAATCAGTGTTCTACATGTCGAATGCTGTAATATAAATTCCGTTTGAATGATAAACTAAGAATTCTGGATACCAGAAAATCAATTTAAGTCTTATTTTATTGCTAAGACAATGACATAACAATTGAACAATCTAGTATTCTGGTTGACTAGCATATTTTAAAAACTACATAAAGAATATGAGAATGCAGCACTGAGACAAAAAAAAGATACAAAGTCAGTTCTGTTGTGACGGCACAAATGTAACTTTGCTAACTTCCTGTTCCTTTCTTTTCAATGAATGCAACTGTCAAGGCCCCGCGGAAAAGGACTGGTGGCTGAAGAGGAATTTCAATTATTTTCCTTTCATATTCAATGGCAAACAAAGGGGAAAAAACACAATCAACAAACGACTTGCGACGTCTGACAGAAGTTCAGTGGTACCTAAGGAACAAACCAAATTAGTTTTAATTAAACAAATGCCTCGTGCGAGAGGCAGTCACCAAAAAGAAGGTGGGGGTGCTGTCATGGCAACAAAGCTCTTTTTTCATATCTGTATATTCAGAGGGGAATATGAGGGAGGAAAAAGGAGGAGGAGAAGGAAAGACAGCATAGAGGAGAGCAACGAGAAAGAAGGAAGGCTCATTTCACACCGTCTTTCCCCATTTTGTCTTTGTCTTTTGTCCTTGTCAAGGCCCCGCGGAGAAGGTCTGGTGGCTGAAGAGGAATTCCAATTATTTTCCTTTCATATTCAATGGCAAACAAAGGGGAAAAAACACAATCAACAAACGACTTGCGACGCCTGACAAAGTTCAGTGGTACCTTAGGAACAAACCAAATTAGTTTTAATTAAACAAATGCCTCGTGCGAGAGTCAGTCACCAAAAAGAAGGTGGGGGTGCTGTCATGGCAACAAAGCTCTTTTTTCATATCTGTATATTCAGAGGGGAATATGAGGGAGGAAAAAGGAGGAGGAGAAGGAAAGACAGCATAGAGGAGAGTAACGAGAAAGAAGGAAGGCTCATTTCACACCGTCTTTCCCCATTTTGTCTTTGTCTGCGTCCAAGGCAGAAACAAATCGTGTTGACCCTGTGAGTGTGTATTTTGGAGCAAAGCTCCATAATGAATGCAAGCTAAGGCTAGCTCACAGATAAAACTGCTTCCTGTAGAAAGAGGACAAACCTAAACCACATCAAGTCACTTTATGCTCAAAAGCATAAAAAAACAGGGCTTGCGCTGCCAAAGTTGACAGAGGGCACGTCTAATTCAGTAGCATGACGTCAAATTTTAATAACCTCACATGCGGGATGAAAGATTTAACAAAACAGGTATTCTCGTACAAGCAAAAGAAGTCAACTTTGGTATTTTTCTTCACACTCGAGAGTAATGCTGTTATATAATTCTGATTCATCTCAGCAAAAAGTCTACAAAGAGTAAAAAAAAAAAGGAGGAGGAGAAGGAAAGACAGCATAGAGGAGAGCAACGAGAAAGAAGGAAGGCTCATTTCACACCGTCTTTCCCCATTTTGTCTTTGTCTTTTGTCCTTGTCACCAAGGCAGAAACAAATCGTGTTGACCCTGTGAGTGTGTATTTTGGAGCAAAGCTCCATAATGAATGCAAGCTAAGGCTAGCTCACAGATAAAACTGCTTCCTGTAGAAAGAGGACAAACCTAAACCACATCAAGTCACTTTATGCTCAAAAGCATAAAAAAACAGGGCTTGCGCTGCCAAAGTTGACAGAGGGCACGTCTAATTCAGTAGCATGACGTCAAATTTTAATAACCTCACATGCGGGATGAAAGATTGAACAAAACAGGTATTCTCGTACAAGCAAAAGAAGTCAACTTTGGTATTTTTCTTCACACTCGAGAGTAATGCTGTTATATAATTCTGATTCATCTCAGCAAAGAGTCTACAAAGAGTAAAAAACAAAATGGGAATCAATGTCAGTCTTCAGAATGTAGCAGTACAGGACAAACACAAGACCCAGAGAGGGATGCGCTGCAAACTAATGATCTTCAATCACACCGTCTGACAGATGCTTTTAACAGCTGACTGTACCCTCTGTGCCAAATGAACTACATCAATCACTGCCGATGATATGCGCAGCCAAACCGTTTCCTTTCAACAGATTTTGTTTGTTGAGCGTATGACAAATTGGATCCACAATCACATGGTACTGGGTAAACGGACTTGTTTTCGTGTATCTCGCTTGTGCATCAACCGATTTTCTTGTGGCGTAAATCCATTACCAAGATTTGGATCCAAGGAATTGGATTTGGCAGTGAATCAGACTCATACAGACTACACTAACCTCTCAACATTACCAAAAATGACACATATTTACAGTATAATGGGCAATATTCATTTTAGCACAGCAGGAGATCTATCTTGCATACATTTTTACAGCAGCAGTACATAATTTAAAGCCATATGGAGCCATATTCTCCCTATTAAGTCACTTACTGTGGTAATTTAAAGGGATAGTTCACCAAAAATAGAAATCTGGTGAAAACCTGCATCCTGACACAGTGAAAGTCAGTTGGGTCCAGTTTTGTTTTGGACCCCACTGACTTTTATTGTAGAGGCAAAAAGTTTCTTCAAAATATATTATTTTTTTGTTCTGCAGAAGACATGACACGATGAGGGTGAATAATTCATGACAAAAATTTTAATTTTGGGTGAACTATCTCTTTAATCTGTGGTGAAATACTGTGAATTTGGCGAAGTGCTTCACAATAGCCAAAAATATGTGCTTGGTTTCTGAAAACACATCTACTCCTTTACAGATTAAATTAGTGTTTATCTACATCTACAATCAGGAACAGAAGAAAGGTCAAGAAGCAGAAAACCGCATTGGAGACAGAGAATGTCTTTGAAGCTCTAGGATCTAAGACCATGGCCTAATTGTAGTGACTGATGAGCTCGGGCTGCCGGCAGAAGCCTAGAGGGTGGAACCTAATACCTCATGGCAGCGGTGCTGGCTTGCCATCCAGGATGGACCTCTCTCAAGGGGGAATGGGGGTAGGGTGCTCAAAATCACTGTCATTTCAAACCAGCGTCTCTTCCGCCAAGGTCAGAGTGAACAAGGCAATAGCAACCTTGCCCTGAGCTACAGCCCCAGACAGGGCCATTTTGCCTTGTAGCAGATGAACGTGGAAGGACAAAGGGTGTCCATCAAAGATGGTAAACTTAACATTCACAAACAAGGACTACCTGTGAAAAAGAGCTCTGGAAATCCCGAAACATCCCAAACGGGCATGGTTTCAGTTTCAAATAGCTTGGGCTACGACACAACAAGGGTTCATATATAATCAACATGAATGGAAATTATCCTGACAGCATGCACATGAATCAAATCGGAGGTGCACTGCTTTACTTCTTACACACATAAAGCTATTGCAAATGGAAAAAAGCTTCATATGTAACACATCCAGCACTAACTAAAGATATCTGTTTTGAGATATTTGATGCAAATATAATATCGGAGCCGTTTCCATTCTGCCTATTAATTTTATTTGGTTTTAGGTTTATGAAAACTAGGTTATAAAAACATCTAGAGCCTTGTGCAATGGTGATTATTTAAAACAAGAAAATCCAGGTTGTTTTGTTGCAGCAAGCCTGGAAAATGCAAGAGGTTGTTAAGGGTGAATTAAATCCAAATCTGGCCTTTTCCCTCATCTGTGCCACAGAAAATAAGACTCATCATTAAATTCTCCAGTCGCAGTCCTCCCCTCCCCAAAACGCTTCGCAAGGATGCACCTGTGCTGGGAAGATAAGCCCAAAGGAGAGCTTCGGTATTGTTTGCAGCTCTACCCAATTGTTTATCATTCAAATGGAAGAAAAAAAAGGGGGGAAGGGGACAGAATAGTTAGCAACTACATCGATAAACCTCCTCGTCATCTCCGCCAAATCCAGAAGTGAACCATGACCTTTAGCTGGAGGTAAAACAACAGAATGTAGAACATAAGACAAGAAGTTGAGGCCACTTACTCTGATATCATTACGTCTGACTTCTATATCGCACACCGCGTGGCCGTGGTTGGTAGCACATCTGGAGAAGCAGCAGTACTGGCAGACAGCCACATGCTCGGTTTCACAATGATATAGTCTGTACTCATCGTGCTGTGGACAGCTCCAGGCCCGCACGTCCTCGGCGTCCACCAGTAAGTGTCCAGCGTTGGAAGAGGGCTGTTGGAGATGGGTCTGTACGTGGGAATGGCAGCAGGGTGCATTGCACCTGAGGCAAACCTTCTGGGCTTGAAGCGGAGGGCCGCGTCGGCACAGAATACAGTGCAAAACCGCTGGCATCTTCTCAACGTTTAACGCGTTAAACTTCTCCACAATGTTGGACAGTTTGTGGTTCTTCTCCAGAGCTGGTTTTTGGCTGTAGGCATGGTTGCATTCGGGACAGCGAACCATTCCTGTATCTTTAGACCAGGCCTCGTTGATACACATGCGGCAGAAGTTGTGTTTGCAAGGGAGCTGAACCGGCTCCGAGAACACGTTCAAACAAATGGGGCATATGAGCTCTTCTTCCAGACAGTTCTTCCAGTTCTCAGCCATGTTTAATGCTCACAAGTCAAGGTAAAAACTGCATAAAATAGGGTTTTCTCCGTCGATACCTGAAATGGGTGGTGTGGGAACCACAAGGACCTTGTTTTATCCCACAAACCTCAACTTTGTGCCAATGAGAGTGTGAATACTCTAGGAAAGTATACTTTGAGCACACTTTAGCTCAAGGCAACATCATACACCACCCACTTCTTCAACGGTTCGTGTCAACTGTAGGCGTCGGCGAAAATGTTGTTGCCACAGCACTAAAGTGGATTTTTCTGTCTTGTGACTTTAAATGCCAACACACTAGTTCATATTCTACTTGTATCGCCAATTGCTGCGCCCACTAGTTATGTACGACGACTATGAATAATCCAGTCTGCTGAAGAAAAGCCTGACAGCTCCTCTTTACTAGGTAAAGACACGTTGATATGCCGTATTTCGAGAACAGCTTTGAGTGAGAGACTAATAAAAGCTGTTGAAAGTAAATTATTATTCTCACGACAAGGCTTTTGTTGTTTTTGTCCGCTGCTATTTTGACATAGCATCACACTGACATGGATTTTATTCCCAAAGAGGATTATAATGGTTCTGCTAGATTTCCATACAGACTTGCGTTACACTTTACATTCAAATATTCATATCGCACATCCCCGTGGCGTTATATATCTGAATTTCATAGAAAACAACGATCTTAACTAGACCAGTCGGTCAATTCTTACACACATGTGTAGACTACGCGCATCCCTCATTATAACAAAGGAACATAGAGAGAACCTACACTGGTATGTAACCAAGTCTAGAGAAAACTGGACTGCCGAGTGCCTTCACTTTGATCTCTTCAGGCGAGGAAAAACATGAAGTCTTATTCCGATTACTTACACCTCCAAAAATGAACAGACAGCCCTTCAGATTTGAAAGCGAAACGGAGTGGTTCTCGCTATTGGAGTCTGTCATCTGCCATCTTGCGTCCTTCTTTAAAAATGAAAAAGAAAACGTCTCTGTTTGGCCCCCATCAAGCCTCTCTCGCTTTAGTGCTTAAAAGAAATCAAAAGTGGATTACAGGCGTGCGCTTCTTCGCTGCTTCCGAGTCCTATCGTTGCCGATTCCTGAGAGCGTGCATCCATGGGTCGATCCTCAAAACGGGCCGATCTCACCATGGTATTATTTACGCTTTTTCCCTCTTCTCTCGTCCAGGCTTTGGTGAGGGTTGGAATGCAGGGACAGAAAAGAGAGTTTCAATACACACAGAGCTTCACACTCGCTCCTCCCCTCCCAACGACCGCTCCGCCAATCACGTGACTCATCACCGCTTTGACATTCCAAAAGGAGGGGCTTCGAGCAACGAGGCGGGGCTTTGCTTAAAAGGGCATCCACATCTCGAAGATGGACCCCTTTTCACATTTCCGGGTTTCTCAGCAGCGGAAGTCGTCATAGTTGGGTAAACTTGAAGAGCAGTGATTGGGAGAGCATCACAAATATATTTTTTGCGTTCCCATTTGCTCAAACAGCAAAAGAAAAACTCCACGATAGTGCTTTCGTGACTTTCGATAAAAGGAAAGAAATTGAGAGAGACTGATAACGGCAGTCAGAAGAGAGAACGATGTCAAATTTACCGTCCCTTCCATAGACGCCGCATTAGAAACACCCTGGCATTAGCGTTAACTGTTTTTTTTTTTAATGATGCAAAAGTGATATAATTCAAAGAATAGTGTTATAAATGTACATACATTGAAAAAAAAATACAAATATGAAAAACGTTAAACGCGTCATCACAGTCTTGTGAAAAGGGTCCATTAGTGGGGATTTTGAATCATCCCAGTGACTCGAATCCTTTGAATCGTTCACTAAAATGAATTGACTCGTGACTCGTATATTGATAATTTTAGAATAATTATTTATATAAAATTTTTGTTTTTATTAACGCACAGTATATAAATTAGCTTTTCTATTTATTTTTCAACTTTATTTTAAGTTTTGTTTAATTTTTAGTCATTTTGTTTTGTGCTTTTGTCATTTTTATTTTATTTATTATTATATATTTTTTTTTTACAATTTAGACTTAATTTTTTATTTTAGTTTTAATTTTGCTGTTAGTAGTGATCCTTTCTGCAAGTTACGCAGCCAGCTGTGAGTGTCATTTTGTGCAGATCATTATGAGCAGATCATTCACAAGTTTCATTATTTTTTATTAACATTTGCGTGTCTACCAATCTATTGGTTCATGTTATAGCAGGAAAAACAAGAAAGCCGGCACAGGCTTCAGTGAGTAAAAATTATGATTCAGTGATTGGAAGTGAACGAGAATGATTCGTTCGAAACATTTGTTCAAATACAATGATTTGTTCATGAACAAAACATTACTGAATCTGTTCTGAGTGATGTGAAAATAGTTTTATAGATACACAAATATGGACCCACTTTTATTAATGAGACATATTTATCATAAAAGCGTGTTATTTGGCGAATTTAAATTTGTGGCTGGCTGGTTTCATTTTGACTTTGATTATCACAGAAAGATCAAACATTTCAAACCATACACAGCTCTACTTTCCCATTACAAGGCTGCAAGGGCTGGCTTCATTGAATAGCTAACATTAGTTGTTGTTGCCCTTTTAAGAGGAGCTTCTTCATCACAAAAACATAATCAGTTCAGGGAATGGGTGAGATGGGGGGGTTACGGGGATTTCTTACTGGAGCTGTAATGACATGAAGTTGTTCAATTCGCTGACATAATCCAGTCCTTACCACATAGGACACTACTCAAATATCCGACAGGTGACGTAGAAAGTACAGGGAAAAAGTCACATTCAGAATCTCTAATAAGTGTTTTTGAGTTGTAAATGTTATTACACATGATTAGCAATCCCAATTTGTTATATCTCACAATCTTAGACAAAAGGACAGAAAGCTGAAAGCTCTTGAGGCTTTTTGTTCTGTATGCTGTGTCCTCATGGGAACCAATTATACAAAGTAATTTGAAACCTGCACCTAGCTAGTCATGTGGTGCCTCATTTTGTTGGATCATTCAGATATTTATATGCTACACCAGGTGTATACTTATTTACTGTACACGTACTGAGTAAAACCTATGATGACCAGCATGCACTTAATTATTTATTTTCTGTTGTATTGCACATCGGTGTTGGATGAATGAATTGAATCTTGGTTTGTAGGCCTATACAAATTATTATATTTTTTTAGTTTAAAATGGGTTAATGCTGAACCAGTAACTACAAATGTGTCTCAAAGCATTCATTTAGCAAAGACAAGAACATCACATTACTATTACAAAACATTTATTTGCAAGTAAAATTATTCGAACAATGGGCAAAAGCACTAAAATAACTCGTACATCCTAAGCCACAGCTCAGACTCTGACACATTTGTGTAAAAGCTTGAACATTTTCTAAGATAACTAAAATGTTTCCTACAATAAATAACCATGAAATATGAATAAAATATCAGATGCTCATTGTGCCCCAACCAGTAGTTGACAACCAGTAAAAAACTAACCATTTAAAGCCTAAAATATTAAGACGTTTCTTCTTAATTAATTTTTTTGCAATGATTATACAGGAAATGCAATTTCACGAATGTGTCAAAAATTGTATTTTTACTAAAAGTTAAGAATATAAATTTGGCAATACAAATTTTAATTTGGAAAACTCTTGTACAAAACTATTTCTATAACTTTGAGAAGTCAATTTGTATTTTAACGTCAGACAGACCAAGGAATTAATTACCATCTTGACAACTCTGCCTCTAAAACACAAAAATAAAGTCAAATTGGACATTTGGTACAAAAATAAGTTTGTTATACATGCTAGTACAACACACAGTCTGCATTTACGTTCATGTGAACTGTAATATTCATACATTTTCAGTAATAATAATCATCGATAGCATTGAGTAACTGAATGAATTTCAAAAAGTTATATAAAACAGATGTTACTGGCCACAAAACAACTTCAACATTTGGCCGAATTACAAAGACAATGTATAAGTCCTGACAGTATAAAAGAAAACACCACTGATATGCATGCAATTCCATATCATGTATCCCTGCAATGCTGTTGAACTTACAGTAAACATGCCCTTTCTCAGAACACAGTGTATTTTTTCACATAAAGTTAAAACACACAGGCAAGGGAGATGTGATTGGATTTGGCTTGATTATAAACCCATATAACTATACACTGAAACGTCAGAACAGGAGGTTTGGGGGCAGTACTGTTCAATATGGTCCCAAACCACTAGATTGGTTGAACTGTCCATTCATTTTTGGTCACATACTCAATATAAATACCTAACATTTAGCAAACATAGCAAATTAAGGCAGGTTTCAATAATATGGGACCATACATTCTGTCTTAAGTGTCTCTTGCAGTATTTGGCGTCACCATTCTCCATTCAGGGTCTGTTGGCAGCACGCCTGGTCTTGGGGAATGTCCATGACTCATCTTTCTTTCCTCTTCCCATGCATATAAGAACATTAGATAGCCTTGACATCAATGAGGTGGCTATGTTGGGCACCTTGCCTTAGGGTCTTGATGTTTTGTAGTCTTTGCCCATGCAGAGTGAAGCGAGACCACGCCAGCAGCTGCAGAAGGGCACAGGAAATGGGCACAAACACCAGCAGGTAAAAACAACCCTGACGCAGTGGCACAGAGACCGCAGGAGCGGCAATCGGTGCTTCTGCCATTGAGTTTCTCTCAAAGATGTCATATCCTGGAAAATGATAGGGGATGATGAGACACAAATGCACTTTTAGAATCCTGAAACAAATGTTATCATGGTTTCCACAAAAATAAGAAGCAGCGCAGCAGTTTTCAACACTGATAAGAATAAGAAACGTTTCTTGAGCAACAAATCAGCATATTAGAATTATTTTTTTGAAGGATCATGTGACACTGAAGACTGGAGTAATGAGGCTGAAAATTCAGCTTTGCCATCACAGTTATGTAAAATAAATGCCGTTTGGTTTAATATTTTGTGAACGCATTAAATTTCGCATATTTTTACATGCATGCTTTGAAATACATTTTTGTGGCCAATCTAATATTTTTGTATAAAAAAAACTTAACTAAAAATAATTGTATATACTATATATATATATATATATATATATATATACACACACACACACACACACACACATGCATATAAAATCAATTTAAATATATTTATATTGTGATTGTGATATATTGCATCAAATAAGAAATACAATGCAGAATGTATTAGACAGATTCTTCATTGTTGGCTCCTGAAACATGAAACATTTGCTTCATTTTCCCTCATTTGTAAGTCACTTTAGATAAAAGCATCTGCTAAATAATTAAATGTGAATGTTACATGTAATGCATATTTATTCACTGCACACACACCTGTGTAGAGACACAGCAGCCAGGTACCAATAAGAGGGGCAAAGGTCTGGCCAGGCTTGGTTACCAAGGCAACCATCCCAAAGAGCAGGGCAGAAGCTGCTTGTTGTCGGCGGTTCAACACAAAGTCCTCATCCACTAAGTCTGTGATCACCAGGTTCAGAAGTTTACAAGTGCCCTCAGTGAAGACGCGATTACTGTGGAGAGATTCGAACAATGCAACAAAATAAAGACAATGCTGAGGAAAGATTGTCTAAATCTGTTCTCAGTCTAACAAGCATCCTTTTATTAATCAATTAGTGTCAACATAAATGAAAATATGATGTGTTTTTTTGTCAAAGTTATAGACTAGCACATAAAGAAATGCACATAATCACAATAATTAAGCAATTTTACTTTAACTGTAAATAGCTAATAATTTTTAAATGGTGCTTGTTTAAATGAATAAATATTGATATTTTTAAGAGTTTGTATCATTTTGCACAATATCACCACCTAAATGATTTGTTATTTCTACAAAACCTAAGTCATTTTACTAAAATTAGTTTAAAATGGTCTAAAATGAATGAATATGACATGACAAAATATTTAGTACATATAAGGACATGTAAGGATTTTCTTCAATAAAAAAAGATTTTTCACGATCCAACATTCAAGATTATTTATTCTCCCTGTTCTGCAATGTCATATAGTTCACAGTAACAATACAGGGAGGACACGTGTGTTTTCTGTCTGTTAGCATGGATAAAAGTTCTTTGGTTTAAGTCTTGAACCAACATGGATTTGCTAGCAAACTAAAGCACACCTGCTCCTTTTAAACATTCATAACGTTTTGAATTTCATATCACATAAGAGGCAGAACACCTGTAGTTTGAAAGCAGAAGGGCTCGTGGAACGTTCATTTCTCACCTAGCAATAAAGATGCAGAGCAGGTAGACGTGGTCTGCCCCGGCTAAGAGCATGACCACACTGAGGCCCAACTTCAGGAGGAAGAGCCCGCGGACAACCTGATAGACACCCAGTTTTCGGCACAGCGTCAAAAAGTAGAGATTGTTCAGATGAGGTGCAATGTAAGAAATGCCTGTCACAGGAAAATAGAATAAGAAAAATAAATAAATCACAGTTTTCATATGTGACCCCGGACCACAAAAAGTCGCTGGGGTATATTTGTAGCAATAGCCAAAAATACATTGAACAGGTCAAAATTATCGATTTTTCTTTTATGCCAAAAGTCATTAGGATATTAAGTAAAGATTGTGTTCCATGGAGATATTTTGTACATTTATAAATATATCAAAATTTGTAAATAAATCAAAACTTAATTTTTGAATAGTAATATGCATTGCTAAGGACTTCATTTGGACAACTTTAAGGGTGATTTTCTCAATATTTTGATTTTTTTGCACCCTCAGATTCCAGATTTTCAAACAGTTGTATCTCTACAAATATTGTCCTATCCTAACAAACCATACATCAATGGAAAGCTTATTTATTCAGCTCAATTAAAAAAAATGTACCCTTATGACTGGTTTTGTAGTCCAGGGTTACATATATTATTGATAATAATAAACAATGTTTCTTGAGCCCCAAGAATCATGTGACACTACAAACTGGAGTAACGGCTGCTGAAAATTAATTTTTGCCATCACAGGAATAAATTACATTTAACAATATATTAAAATACAAAACAGTTGTTTGAAATTGTAATAGCATTCATAATATTACTGTTTTATTGTATTTTTGATCAAATAAATGCAGCCTTGGTGAGCATAAGAGACTTCTTTCAAAATGATTATATTACATAGCCGGCATTGTTGATGTGCTGTGTTCATGTGAATGATTTCTTTTTGTCTTACCCAGCAGGAAGGATCCGGTTGAGGCAGAGATATGGTCTGACAGGAGGTGCTCCAAAAACAGAGGAAAGAAATTGCTGTTGAAATGGCAGTGGAATACCTGCAGATGGTGGGGTAAAAGGGAAAAAACACATATAATTGGTTCTCTAACTGGATGATAACAGAAAACACCACTTTAGCTTTGTCATTTGTGCATGTTTTCTCATATTTACCTGTACAAGGTTCATAGAAGCAAACCACATAAAGTTCTTGTGGCGTGACAGCTGCTTTAGATATTCCCCAAGAGTGACTGGCTTCTCAGGTGAGGTAAAAGGAGCCTGACCGACACTCAGTCTATGAGGACGACAAGGAGGATGAATAATCCAATGGGAGGCAACAAAAGAGAAAAAAAACTTGTTTGTGACCCTGGACCACAAAACCTTATGCCTTATGTAGCACGGGTATATTTGTAGCAATAGCCAAAAATACATTGTATGGGTCATTGCAGATTTTTCTTTTATGCCAAAATAATTACGATATCAAGTAAAGATCATGTTCCATGAAGATATTTAGTAAATTTCTTGCCGTAAATATATTAAAACTTAATTTTCGATTAGTAATATGCATAGCTAAGGACTTCATCTGGAAAGCTTTAAAGGGGATTTTCTCAATATTTAGATTTTTTTGCACCCTCAGATTCCAGATTTTTAAATAGTTGTATCTCAGCCAAATATTATCCTATCCTAACAAACCATACATCAATGGAAAGCTTATTTATTTCAATTTCGAAAAACTGACCCTTATGACTGGTTTTGTGGTCTAGGGTCACATCAAGTGAAGTGAAGTAAGTAAAGTCACTGTAACACAAATGGCTTATTTCTTTAAAATGAAGTTTGTTTCAATTTTAGCATTTCAAAAGTTAGTAAGCTTGTAGTCCAGCAATTCTAGAAAATTGCAAACAGCAAAATATATGTATAACTGAATTAGAGAATTGAAAAAATGTAAAACAAAGATTACAACAGATTTAGAGGATTCACAGCTTGAGCAATACTGTATGGGTGGAGCAAATAATACAGAACACAGCTTTCACATTTATTTTTTCTAAAGTTTTCAGCTGAAACTGTTATAATAATTTAATGAAATTAAATGAAATCTGATTATTTGTATGTGTGTGTGTGTGTGTATATATATATATATATGTGACCCTGGGCTGGACCACAAAAGCAGTCTTAAGTCGCTGGGGTATATTTGTAGCAATAGCCAAAAATATATTGAACGGTCAAAATTATTGATTTTTCTTTTATGCCAAAAATCATTAGGATATTAAGATCATGTTCCATGAAGATATTTTGTAAATTTCTTACCATAAATATATCAAAACTTAATTTTTGATTAGTAATGTGCATTGCTAAGAACTTCATTTGGACAACTTTAAAGGCGATTTTCTCAGTATTTAGATTTTTTTGCACCCTTAGATTACAGATTTTCAAATAGTTGTATCTCAGCCAAATATTGTCCTATCCTAACAAACCATACATCAAAGCTTATTTATTCAGCTTTCAGATGATGTATAAATTTAAATTTCAAAAATTTACCCTTTTGACTGGTTTTGTGGTCCAGGGTCACATATATAGTCATATGATGCATTATGTAAAGATGGTATAGGCTGTAATAAACTAATTTTATGGTTCTTTTTTGTCCAAATAATCATGTAATTTTCTTTGTACAGAAAACTGAAGCTTGAATATTCTGTCTAATAACTCTTTTTATGTTTCATAGTAGAAAAGAATATAAGTTGGAAAAATATGTGGTTAAGTAAATGATGGCAAAATGATACTTTTTGGGTGAAATATTCCTTTGAGAAGCTGTGCTGGTAACACAAACACTGAATGTTCACATCCAGCGCTATCAACATTCCTCCCATGAGTGAGGCAGTTAACCCCAGGTTGCTCCATGGGGACCGGCTCTGCAATTAGTGTGGTGTAAATGGCTCCAGATGAAAAGCAACTGCTAAACGACAAGTAACATTTAGCACTGCAAAATAATAACGCTCTTACTCAGTGAGTGCTTGGCTCTCGTTCTTGCGTAGCTGGACTTCGTTCTGAAAGCGGTGCTGCAGGAGACGTGAAACCACAAAAAAGCCCAGCATTGAGAGAGTGGCTAGAGTCACGCAGAAGATTCTGAAGGAGTAGAAGTTTTCCTTGTTCCAGAAGGAGTAAGAGAGGAAGACGGACAGCGAGCCGATTGCACTGAACAAGGAACTGTGGAAGTTGAGGCGCGTGCGGTCATGTGCAGACACGGCCAGGTCGGCCAGGAGGGCGTTGTGGTTGAGGTCGACCACCGTGAGGAAGCCATCGTAAAGGCACAGGCAGATGAGAAACTGCAGTCCAGGCCAGGTCCAGGCAACCCAGAAGGACAGGAACGAGAGGGCAAAGAGAGGCCCGCTGCGGGAGAGTGCCTGCAGACGCTTCAGGACCACCTCAGGCGACGTGATCTGGGACCCAGACCTGAACAGTCAAACAAAGATTTTAATGAGACATGTGCCTACCGAAATATGGATTTCCAATTTGAAGAGAGTGAATAATCTTACTGAGGAGAGCTCAGGAATGAGCGGTCACTCAGCCAGCCAAAAAGAGGGTCGTTCAGGCTATTCCATATTAGAAACACAGTCTATGAAAAAGAAACAATATAACAAAAAGAAAAGCAAATGCTAAAAACATCTGCATTTTAGTCAAATATAATGAGTAAGCATTTCAAATAATCATTGTATACATTGAACAATTCCAACATTTGGGGTCTGTTATTTTTTTATATTCTGATATTCTCACCAAGGCTGAATTTATTTGATCAAGAATAGAGTAAAATATAAATATTTTGAAAAATTATTACAATTTGAAATAACTGCTTTCTATTTTTATATATTTTAAAATGTACTTTATTCCTGTGATGGCAAAGCTGAATTTTCAGCATTATTACCCCAGTCTTCAGTGTTACATGATCCTTCAGAAATTATTCTAAAATGCTGATTTGGTGTTCAAGTAACATTTCTTATTATTATCCATGTTAAAAGCAATTGTTAAAATTTAACAATTTTGCTGAATAAAAGTCTTATTTCTTTTTTTTTTTTAAATCTTAGTGACCCCAAACGTTGGAATGGCAAACATAAAAATTTTTAAAAAAAAATACATACATACATACATTTTTTTTTTAAATTTAAGAATCTTAGGTAATTGAAGATACCATTAAATAAACCTACCTCTCCCACCCAAAACGACAACTTGTCAATCTTGTAAACAGACACAAAGGTCTCCACATAATACAGTAAGAAGACATTGTGGAGAATGGAGACGAACAGAGCCAGGGAGCCATAAAGCACAGCCGTTGAGACGCCCTGGCAGAGGCCCCATACCCTCCTTCCCATCCTTTGCTACTTCTTTCTGCTCTTCCTGCCCAAGCAGCACTCTACACGTCCCACAGGCCGGGCCGGGTGGGCTCATCTCTCTATCCACCCCTGCAAACAGACAGACACCAACACAAACCAACCAGTTCAAAACCATGCAGTCTATTATTCTGTAAAATGTGAGTCGGGATAATGTCTGTCGGCTGTTTTAGACTGGAAATTACCATTACTTGAATTAGATTCAGTGAGCGTAACTGGACAATAGCCAAGCCAATGAGAAAACTGAGCATCTGTATTAGATTATCAAGCAGCTTTTGCTTTGTTTTAATGATTCAGCACTTTGCTCGATATGAATCTGGAAAAACAAGCTAAAGCCAGACAAGACGGAAACCTTCTGAGCTAAAATAATAATAATGTCGGGGAAAGTTAGGGGGAAAACATCACCAAAGATGCTTAATCTAAACTGTAAAAAACTAAATTGTAAAAAACTTTTACAAGGTTAGTCAAGCAAATTATGTTTTTTTGGTATGAAATTCTAAAACATATTTAATTTGTTTCAAAACAAGTATATTCTCAAATCAAAAATGAATCAGAAAATACCACTATAAAAAATAGGCTCTCTCTCTTCTTTTTCCATGGAGAGTGTTATTGGGAATTTGGGAAGGAGGCAGCCCATTTTCCATATTCATAATAACAAAAACAGCCTGGACTTCTTTATAGAGTGTCATGTGAGCATTTCTTCAGTACTTTCCGGTCACACCTCCATATTGTGCCTGTAAAACCATTTCTAGCAGAAAAATCCCCATAAATCCCACTGAGAAGTGTAATTGCACATGAACTTTAGATTTGAAAGAGCTGGATGATCTCATCCCAGCTTCAACGATGACAAGAGCAAACATTGTTATTCAGTCCAGAGATTTCTCTGGGGTCTGATGAGAGATGTAACCTGAGCAGCTTTAGTGTAGGCTGAGGCCTGCGATTCCTATCAAATATTGAACTCTTTCCAATAGTAGGGTGGAGCAGACAGTGAATCCTTTATTGCTTTAACGTTGGACATCCGTGACAACCTTTCGCAAACATCACCAACCTCAACCTGGCACACATGGCAGAGCAAAAAGCAAATTACAATGCTTTCTGGCTGGCACACCTGATGTTCACATGCTTTGCAAGCTCACACAAGTCCTGGGATTCTTTGAAAATACCCCCCTCTTATAGTTAAAACAACTTTAAAATAACCTTGCCCCCCAGCTCTTTGAGAGAACAATGAATTACAGTTCTGCACAGTTTAAGTACACTAAACATATGAGTGAACTTGTTACTCCAGGCCTGATTTCCATCTGATCCAAGCAGTGAAGCAAAACACACTTCACTGGATCGCGTTGCATGCAGTGATTCTCATCTCGTCTCATCTCATTTCTAAAGGACAGGTGGCTGCTTCCCAGCCGATACGATTCAGAAATCTTTGATCCAACAAGAGATCAAGTGCCACGGAGCAAAAGACCAATGTTTTGGCAGCGCTGTGTTACAGTGACAGGTTGTCCACCTCTGTCTGTTCTTCAGAGAAACAGGATGTGTGGGAACTATTCTCACATAGATGGAAGAGTCATTTATTTGACCGAAACATCAAACATTCACAACAGGGCTCGCAAAATTTCAAAATCCCTGGTAGCCCTTCGGGCAGGTACTCTTCAGACTTATCCAACAAGAGATCAAGTGCCACGGAGCAAAAGACCAATGTTTTGGCAGCGCTGTGTTACAGTGACAGGTTGTCCACCTCTGTCTGTTCTTCAGAGCAACAGGATGTGTGGGAACTATTCTCACATAGATGGAAGAGTCATTTATTTGACCGAAACATCAAACATTCACACCAGGGCTCGCAAAATTTCAAAATTCCTGGTAGCCCTTCGGGCAGGTACTCTTCAGACTTTGGTAGCCCGAAAATGTATTTAACTAGCCAAAAAAAAAACAAATTTTTCCTTTAAATATAGAAAATCAGATAGGAGTTTAAATGTCAATCAAAAATATTTTCAATACACAAATATCAACATTTTGGAATTTTATTTCACATTTTACAGGGTATCTGCAGAATTTAAAAAAACACATTTAAGGCGGTTTATGACCCATTTTAAGAGCTGCACAAGCAAAATGAACACAGTATGAGTGGTGTTGGACAATGTCTATGGTAACATACAGTATTGAGCCATAAAATTACATGATTTACAGTCAGATACAGGTTTTCACAAAAACAAAAATCATATACAACTGCATTTCAGCCTTTAGACCATTTTTATGAAAAGGGATAAATCAAGCATATAAATGATTATGTCAATTTAAAACGTATAAATATTACTGTCTTAATTGTTTAGATTTTTAGAAGGCACCTTTTAGAAACTCTATGTGTTTGCTGCGTAAAAACTTGAGTTGATATTTGCATTGATCTGACCATAAACAGCAAGATAGGCTTATTGGAAATGCAAATTCATTCTCTGCCAGAGGTGGCGCTTTAGGAGCGCTGAAATATTGCGGTATCACCGGTAACGGCTCTGTACACAAAGCAGCTCCCCGCTCATAAACGCTGCTTTATCAGGAATTATAGGTCAAATTAAATTAAAATGCCAACGACATGTTACTGAGGACAGTCGGTTCCCTTCAGATACATTCAAATAAAGACATCCGTGCCGCGTTTTGACTTGAAACGTGCAGGGCTCATATTTATGAATATTTAAGAAGATATTTTGAAGAACCAAACAGTTGTTGGTCCCCACTGACTTTCTTAGTAGGGAAAGAAACACTATGGAAGTCAATGGGGACCAACAACTGTTTGGTTACCAGCATTCTTCAAAATATCTTCTTTTGTATTCAACATAAGAAAGAAACTCATACAGGTTTGGAACGACATGAGGGTGAGTAAATTATGACAAAATTTTCATTTTTGGGTGACCTATCCCTTTAAGATAGCCTGTCGGGCAGAGTGTTGGTACATTTTGGTAGCCCGACTGGAAAACACAATAGCCCCGGGACGTCGGCCTAGTGATTTTGCGAGCCCTGCACACCTTTTTTCCTTTAAATATAGAAAATCAGATAGGAGTTTAAATGTCAATCAAAAATATTTTCAATACACAAATATCAACATTTTGGAATTTTATTTCACATTTTACAGGGTATCTGCAGAATTTAAAAAAACACATTTAAGGCGGTTTATGACCCATTTTAAGAGCTGCACAAGCAAAATGAACACAGTATGAGTGGTGTTGGACAATGTCTATGGTAACATACAGTATTGAGCCATAAAATTACATGATTTACAGTCAGATACAGGTTTTCACAAAAACAAAAATCATATACAACTGCATTTCAGCCTTTAGACCATTTTTATGAAAAGGGATAAATCAAGCATATAAATGATTATGTCAATTTAAAACGTATAAATATTACTGTCTTAATTGTTTAGATTTTTAGAAGGCACTTTTAGAAACTCTATGTGTTTGCTGCGTAAAAACTTGAGTTGATATTTGCATTGATCTGACCATAAACAGCAAGATAGGCTTATTGGAAATGCAAATTCCTTCTCTGCCAGAGGTGGCGCTTTAGGAGCGCTGAAATATTGCGGTATCACCGGTAACGGCTCTGTACACAAAGCAGCTCCCTAAAACGTATAAATATTACTGTCTTAATTGTTTAGATTTTTAGAAGGCACCTTTTAGAAACTCTATGTGTTTGCTGCGTAAAAACTTGAGTTGATATTTGCATTGATCTGACCATAAACAGCAAGATAGGCTTATTGGAAATGCAAATTCATTCTCTGCCAGAGGTGGCGCTTTAGGAGCGCTGAAATATTGCGGTATCACCGGTAACGGCTCTGTACACAAAGCAGCTCCCCGCTCATAAACGCTGCTTTATCAGGAATTATAGGTCAAATGAAATTAAAATGCCAACGACATGTTACTGAGGACAGTCGGTTCCCTTCAGATACATTCAAATAAAGACATCCGTGCCGCGTTTTGACTTGAAACGTGCAGGGCTCATATTTATGAATATTTAAGAAGATATTTTGAAGAACCAAACAGTTGTTGGTCCCCACTGACTTTCTTAGTAGGGAAAGAAACACTATGGAAGTCAATGGGGACCAACAACTGTTTGGTTACCAGCATTCTTCAAAATATCTTCTTTTGTATTCAACATAAGAAAGAAACTCATACAGGTTTGGAACGACATGAGGGTGAGTAAATTATGACAAAATTTTCATTTTTGGGTGACCTATCCCTTTAAGATAGCCTGTCGGGCAGAGTGTTGGTACATTTTGGTAGCCCGACTGGAAAACACAATAGCCCCGGGACGTCGGCCTAGTGATTTTGCGAGCCCTGCACACCTTTTTTACACAAATGCTTTAACACCTATACCATAAAACCAATAGCTAAATAGTTTTCATATATATATATATGAAATAAAATGTAATATTTCCATATATTCAAAAATTCATGTCACATATTATTTGTCATACCCTATAATTGAGTAGAATGGAGCCTTTTTTTAATGTCATCAGAACATTGACACTATTTAATGTATATTTATTAATTCAAGGGCACAACAATTCATTTAGAGTCATACAATTTCTTAATTACTTAATATTGCCATATATTAAAAAAATACATGCCACACATATTATTTGTCATAATAATAATAATTGCTATAATTGAGTAGAATGATGCCTCTTCTAATTTCGTTGGAACAGTGACACTTTATGTATATTTATTCATTCAAGGGCACAATAATTCATTTAAAATTACATAAATAATTCCACAATTATTTAATATGGCCATATATAAAAAAATACAAGTCACCTATTTGTATTATTTGTCATAATCTATAATTGAGTAGAACAAGGCCTTTTTTTTATTTCTTTGGAACACTGACACTTTTTGTATATTTATTAATTCAAGGGCACAATAATTAATTTAAAATTCCATAAATAACACCACCACTATTTTATAATTCCATATCTAAAAAAATACAGGTCACATTTTTATTATTTGTTATAACCTATAATTAAGTAGAACTAAGCCTTTCCTTGTTAAATAATATCTATTTTAAGTTGTTCACCAAAATGTGTGTTTTATTATTTTACATTAACGATAATTATAACATTAATCTATCATATATGCATGCAACTCATATCGCACGTACTCCATCTTCTCCTAATAAACAATTACCCCTGAAGCACTATTAAAAGAGCCATTGATCACACTATCAGACTCCTGACACCTGTAAGTACATATTTAATATATACATAACTATATTACCGATTCAAAACACTTGAAACACAGAGCTGTTTAAAAAGGGAAACTGAAAACGTTGGAATGGTTGCTTCAACTCGACGATTATGCTGGGATATTTCATTAAATATTCCTGCACATAATTGTTTAAAAACACATTCCATAACCGAATGTTTCCGCCTCGAATGATACGTTGTTACATTTTCACTACGATAATGATACAATATTTACTAGCAGAGCTGTGCTAGCCGCTGACATTAGCGACTTTACTCATAGCAACTCATCATAGTGTTTGAATTTGACCAGACAATCACATTATAGCTGAAGGAAAATCACTCATATTTGATCAAACTATGAATTCGAGCCGCGACGTGACACTTTAAACCTAAAATAACCTTTTAAACTACTAATCCTGCTCTAAATTAAGCTCGCTAGCAGGCTATCCGCTTTCATATCAAGCAATGCGACGTGCTCCAAGTCACAGCCCATAGACGAACCCACTCAAGCAGCTGATCAGAAAACATACGAACAGTCGATTCTGAGAATATTTAGGCTGTTAGACACTTACCATGTGAAGCTGATATCAAAGCTGCAATCACCTGATGATCAAGACAGGCGCTGTAAGCGTTTCTAGGTTTCACAGTTGTATGGAAACATGTCATGTGTAGGACGAGGAAGTCTTCAGTCTTCAGTCTTCAGTCCACTCCAGCTGCCAACTGTACACATACAGACAGGCACACACTTATTTAGTAACCTGAGAATATTGATACTACGTTGTTGTGGCCATTTAAATGGCACATCATTTTGACTAGCAGTAAAGTCTGTGCATGAATGCACTATTCCAAAGCTCTACACAAGCTGATAATGGGCACGTTTTCTTATTGTATGCACATGATGTGAGCAACTAAATCTAATTTTGGTTACACTTTATTTTAAGGTGTCCTTGTTACAGTGTAATTATACATTTAAGTACTGAGTCATATTAATTAACTACATGTACTTACTATATGGTTAGGGTTAGGATTAGGGGTTGGTTTAGGGTTACTTGCATGTAATTATGCATATATAATTGTTATTATAATAGTAAGTACATGTAATATGTGTAACAAGGACACCTTAAAATAAAGTGTTACACTATTTTTTTATTTACATAATAAGATAGCAAGTAAGTCCATTAATATATTTACATAATGTTTAAGCCCACCCCCTGGCTGTATTTGTATTTTGTATACACATTATTTTTTTGTTTGTATTTTATGTTTTCGTGTGTATTATTGTAGTCCTAACTGTACTTTGACTGTGTTTATTGAAGTTTAATTTTTAAAAAGAAAGAAAGAAACTAAAGCTCAGTCAGGCCTTACAGAGGTCTATTTCAGCCAAACCAAATTATATTTAAAAATATATTGTATACTGATAAATTATCGTCATCATATACAGTATTAATTTCAATTAAAATATGAATTTAGCTTTGCATTGTAGTATACAGAATAACAACATATACTTTAAAGTCTTGACTAAAATATATATATATATATTTTGTCACATTATTTGGGATTTTTATGGGAAACTGTAATAAAATACCATAAATATGAAGAAAATAGAGTAAGACATCTTCCACATGAAAATGTAGGCCTATGTATTATTTATGAAATGTATGTATTATTCCACAATATTTAAAATGATATGCCATAGTAAAATGTAAACACTTTAAACAACAGCAACACTGCAAAAAATGTTTATAAATACATTGTGGACAACAGCAATTATTAATTACAATTTTAACATATGACATTTATGGAAAAATACCCTTCTCCTGAGATTAACTTTTCACGTAAAATCTATCTATTGTTTTATTTTTTTTATCCAACATGTAGCCTATTGCACAAATAAGATTGTATTATTTTAGAGGACATTGATATTATTTTATAGAGGACTTTTTTTGTTTAGAGGACAAGAAAATCGAATCTAACTTTAATTTAAAAGAAAAAAAAATCACTGCTAGAAAAAACAAGTTTTGACTTGTTATAGTTACTGAAATACAGCTCTTAGTTCCTGCCTCCCATGTGACAACTAGCCCCGGCGTGCCCTACATGCTGCATTTTTAATATTAACCTCTAGATGGCAACCAATACAAATGAAGCGGCTGAATCCGTGTCGCAACGATCGCACATTTGCCCCTCCATCCCTGATGAATGCAAGTCCGTTGCATTCGCAAAAAAACTTTAATAAATCTAAGATCATGTAAACCTATGCATTAGAGAAGTGACATTGCGACACAAAGTGGGGGGCGTGGTCTCTCATGAATATTAGCCAGAGAGGCGTGGTTTGGTTTCACCTGAGACTGCTCTGTGGAGCGTGCAGCATGCAGCGCAGTACACAGTCAGATCTCTGGAGCAGAGGCATGATTAGCAGCACAACAAGGAATCCAATGGAAACACAGGATGACTGATGCTTACTTTTTCTGAAACAGTCAGGTAATTTAACTACAGAATTTGTGATATATCCTTGACATTTTGCTTGCGCTTTTTTATTACATCTGTGTAGTTATCATTAGTAGGTAGGCTATCTTTGCGCATAATCTGTTGTAATGCAAGCGGAGCCTGCTGGGATCTCTACACGCAGGTGAAGGTGACTGGGAATGAGTGCCAGAAGTGTCCTTTAAAAATACCGCAGTGGTGTGCAATCTGATGTAGACCACATGCAGACACAAACTCTTTTTATAATGATCATGAAAGTCGAGTGAATATCTATCTATCTATCTATCTATCTATCTATCTATCTATCTATCTATCTATCTATCTATCTATCTATCCAGTAAATTTGTTTTGCAGGTGTATGCTTTGCATTAATAAATCTGGTGCTATGAGACCTGATCTGTATGAAGTGAACGGTTGTGAGTGATTTATCAGAGGCATCAGAGCATCTCTTTTTTTCTGGAAATTGACCAGGGGGTGAAAAATGCATATAATTAAAATTTGCTTCAATGTAGCATTTTTATTAGCAAGTCTACTTATAAATATAAAACTTATTCAATGCAACCCTGCTAAATTAATATTAATTATTTATCAAATTTAGAATGAATAAATTGTTAGCATGCATTTGATCTGTGCTGTATTTAGTTGGACCAGAGGTTGGATTAATACTGTTTATGTCCTTTTTGCCTGCGCTGGATTAAATGATTATTTTTAATATACTTTCTAATAATACAAGTAAAATTGCATATCTGTGCCAGAGAATGGTAGAAGGAGTGAGTAATATTTATTTCTGTAACTAAAAGATGCATTTAGAAATTTCAGACAGAAAATCAGCCTTGAATAACTAATGGGACTTTGGGGAGGGGGATTAGTCCATGTCATCAGAAATGAATACACAGTTGTCTTGTTCTTTTGAGGGTTCTCTTAACTCTTATAGGCAATACTTTGACAAACAAACCATGAAGCCATCTTCAGAAACAGTGCCATTGTTATTTGATTTAATTAACCCAAGTAAGACAGATAATGTGCTCATTAATGACTTCAAAGTAACAGTAACTTGGTCTAACAGTAATCTAGTCTCTAACGCGCTCAGAAGGTCTAATGCTTTCTTGAATGGTTCATTCTTTCCATTACGTCAAATCAAACGTGTTATTTTACTTATCTCAGCATACATGAGAAACCTATTGTACAGCTTTTGTAGGGGAATTAGTTATAATGTCTGATGGAATGGATGTATGAACTATTTTGACATGCATAATTATAAGTAGCGTTTCAGGATGCAGTAATCAGTATTGGAAATTAGACTTGAAAATTCTCATTAAGTCAAAATCTCTCACGACTCTTTCAGTGCAGCTAAACTAGATTAAGTGCAGATGGAGAATTAGTGAGATATGCCATAAAATCCCACATTTGGGTGATTAGAGGTATTTCTTCACCATCTGTGGAAATGTCAGACTGGAAATATAGTATTTATATTGTTCAACTGACAGATGGCTATATCAAAAATGATTCCTTTACGACTCTCTGTGCTTGATGCTTCTGTATGTACTATCTATAGTATATAGTGTATTATATGCAGGTAGGCAAATTTACTTATCCAGCCTGTGATGTGATCAGGTTGACGTGTCTCTTGTCCATACTACCCCGAGCAGGGTGCTTATTGTAACAGGAGAGGTGTTAATGCTTATGTGTTTATGGTACAGTATATGTCTGAATAGATGAATTGATATGCATTAACCCAGCAGCTTTCCACTGAGGTACAAGAAATTGGAGCAAAGCAAAACCATTTATATTCACTTCAATGGGGTATATAGTGGCTGCATCTATTGTATCTATATCCACTGCATCCATATCCATTTCACCATCACATAATGGTGTTTCTAGACAACAAACACATTTAAGCGATACCTCATAATATACAAAAACAATTTGTGACTCTAAGTGTTTTGAAATAAGGTTTTCTCACTATAAAGTGAATCAAAAGCTACAAAAATCGCTTTTGAGGCAGTTCTCCAGAGCCAAAAAAAAATGTGCATCCTCCACATAGTGCATCATGCCAGAAAAAAAAAATATTTTGAAGGAATAGTTTACCAAAAGATTAAAATCTGCTGAACACTCAGGCCATCCAAGATGTAAATGAGTTGGTTTCTTCATCAGAACAGTTTTGAAATTTAGCATTACATCAGTTGCTCACCAATGGATCCTCTGCAGTGAATGGGTGCCGTCAGAATGAGAGTCCAAACAGCCTATACAAATATCACAATAATTCATAAGCAATCCACATGACTCCAGTTCATCAATTAGCATCTTGTGAAGTGAGAAGGTGGGTGTTCGAAGTAAACAAATCCATCATTAGTATGTTTTAAATTTGAACCATCGCTTCTGGCTGAAATGTATATAGAAATTCCATAATCCATAATAGCAGTAGCAGTGAAAAAGTCAATCCCCTGTTGTCCTCTCACATCACAATCCATCTATTTAGAACTGTTTTGAACAGTTTTTGCTTGTAAATTCTGCATGATCTGTGCATATTTCTCTCCTGATTCAGACAAGACTACTTTTTTGATAAAGAAATCAATGTTATGGATAGAGGACTCATATTTTGACCAGAAGCAACGTTAAAATCATCTTCATAGATTTGTTTATTTATTGCAAAACTGCAGTTTGTGGATTGTGATCACCTGTTTGGACTTTCATTCTGACGGCACCCATTCATAGCTGAGGATCCATTGGTGAGTAAGTGATGTAAATGCAAAATTTCAGCTATATAAAATGCAATATAAAAAAGTCAGCTCTTTAAAATTAACCATTTATTGCTATCTTATATTCATCATGTGCTTGGAAAGTGGAGTTTGTTTCTTTTGCATTTGATACGCTTTTATCTAACGTTTTTGTAAGCATTTTATCAGGTTGTGTTCTGAGAAACAAGCACCATGCTGTACCAGCTACAGGAATGTTAATTGTTTTGCACGTTTTTATGCAATTGCCTGAGGCTTTTTCATATCTCTGTGTAGTTTGATAATAGCATTTGATACAGTAGATGTACACTGCACTATGAAATGTTGAGTGGATGCATTTGTGTATAATGTGTTTTCTCATCAAGCCATCTGCTCTTGTTATGTGTCTCAGGAAGGAAGAGACTTACTCATTTTTTTTCTTGCCAATGCAGCAGGAAACCTTTGACAGAGCAAGGATGAGTTAGCAGCCCATGACTGCACTGCTGGAAGCGGGAGCTTGTTCTAGTGAATCAGCATCAATTACACAACAACATTATCTTCAGCAAAATACTGCTGGAGGAACCTGCCTGGATCTTAGCAGAACCTCAGTACATCCTGTTGATCATGCGGCAGACCAAACAGCCCAACTTCATGCTGATGGTGCTTGGATACCTAATACCTGTCATTTGGGGTTTTCCATTTGGACCGGTTCTTGATGTGGATGTCACCCCCAGGACAACTGTACATGTCAAAGGTAAGGCTCTTTACATGTATTTCGGTGTTGTGTGCCATTCAGAACTGAATTGAAAATGCTTTTTTTTTTGTTCAAAATGTTTCTATTTTCTCATATCATATAATTACTTAATATCTGATTGTAGTCTTACATAGTATGCAACTAGTATGGTCTAACAGCTTATTGTTTTCTAATAAAATAAGATTTGTTTAAATTTTATACCTTGAATTTCACATCATGAGAGCATTTACTTTGTCATTTACTTAGTTTCCATAGTCAATAAAAGTATCAGGTATATTCGCTTCATTCATGGGCCGAGCTGAATGTGTTTGGCACTATTTTGCCTGTAGTGCTGGAGGCTATGGCAGTTCTCTGGATATTATTAAACAGCCCTTCTCACTTGTCCTGGCCCAGTTCATGAGATTCACACAGCAGATGCCGTGAGAATATAAAGTGAGGTTAGGTCACACTCACTTCTGTGAGGTTAGCCTGGACTAACACGTGGGCTCTCAGTGTGTGACGAATTTGATCGTGTACCGGTATGTTTCTTTTTTTGGAAAGAAATTAACACTTTTATTGAGCAAGGATGGCTTAAATTGATCAAAAGTGACAGTAGACATTTACAATGTTACAAAAGCATTCTATTTCATATAAATGCTCTTCTTTTGAACTTTTATTCATCAAAACAAATCAGTTTTAAACTGTATCCTGGAGATATAGTGGCTACTACATACCAAAGGTGTGTGTGGTGTTTCAAAGAAGTCAGTAACTAGTAAAATGGTTTGTGTGAAAACCTTAAGAGGCCTGAACAAAGTCATTAAACCAATTGTGAGCCGGGCTTTATCAGCACCAGGCCTCACTGATGCTCCTAAATCTGTCAAAGCTTGTTGTCTTTATGCTTTGTACACCAAATTGGTTCCCAATAGCTGTAGTTGAACATTAATAGCTGTTATTGATGAATAATGCCTGCAATCTGGAATAAAGCCCAAGCTTTTTCTATAGCTGAATGTTTGCTTGGAGTAGATTTGCCCTCTGACTGCACTGATGAAGATAAATGTGTATTTATCACCACAGACTCACACCATCATTTAAGCCAGTTGTGCTATTTCTGGCTGGTCAGGATGCTCGAACAAATAGAGCAATGTTTTGATAGCACGGTTTAGCACCATAGAGCCAGTGTTCACATTTTTAGGTGGAATTAGCCTATGCATGATGAGAATATGAGATAGGAAAGCATTTTAACACCTATTTACTTAAGTGCATGTAAGATAATTGACATACTTGTAAAATGATTGAGAATGTTATGACATCTTTACCCACTCAGGTGCTTAAACTGAAGTGTTGCTAAAGTTTGCTGCTGCATAATGGCTCATACAGTCCATTTGTGCTCAGACACTGCAGATCTTGTTCATGTAATTTTGTCTTCATTATTGTATTTTTCTCCTTGCCCTGGTTGACTCAAGTCCTTGACCTATATTTAGGCTCTCTTGGGATGAGAGGCAGAGCTAGAGCATACAGAGAGAGCAGGGAGAGTGTAAGGGTGTTGAATCTCTGCTAAATCAAGCTTTTGTCTTACAATATGTCTATTCAGGGAGAGAGTTATAATGTTGAATTCAAGAAGAGATAATTTTGTGGATGTAACAAAAGGTGCTGACTTGCTTTAATGGCTTGCTGTAGTGGGTTTGAGTACATGGAGTGTTTTCTCTTTATGTGCAGGTCGTTGGGTTCATGGCTGTCTGTTTTCGTAGTGCTTAGCAGACCTGAAGTAATGCTGAAATGAAATATGTATACATGTGTAATTCGTCTGGGGTAGCAGGACAAGGAGAAAAGTGCATCTAGGGTCTTTAGAGATTTTTGTATATACTGGACATCTGTCTATTGAATGTCTAAGACCTTGAGATGTTATACTGTACAGTAATTTTAATTAATTAATTAATTTGTTTGTTAAAGTAGAAAAGTTATTTAAAATTGCAATAATATATATATATATATATATATATATATATATATATAGTACACACATATATACATATATATATATATATATATATATATATATACATGTATGCATACATATACATATATATATATATATATATACACACACACACATAAATAAAG